>NC_141079.1:13757426-13897426 GCF_041138505.1 Cibotium barometz
ACGAGTAGGGTTGTGGTGTTGCATAACTAGATTGGGCAGCTTTTTGTTCGAAATGGCTTGGTTTGCCATGAGTTGGGTTGTAACCCTCTCAAGGTCAGTAAACATCAAATTTCAACATTGCCTCGAAATGCATCCCCTCCATGTCCCTAATGGCAATAGTACATCGGAATGCATCCTCTTTGTGTCCTTGATGGTGGCAATTAGTGCATCCTTTAACTTCAGAGTTTCATGAATATGTGCGTCTCTTAATTTATTTTATCTTGCAAAAGTGGAATTTGTCTTTTAGCTTTTGCAACTCTTTGTGCCTGTACATTATGAAGTTGGGGTAGTTGGGCTACAAAGTGTTGAATCAATGCGATACACCCCGCTTGGATGTTTGGTTGTCTAGCCACACAATTAGAGCTTTGCTCTCAACTGTGGCTAACACCTGACTAGCACTTACATCCTTGGCAAACCCAATCTCTCCAAGCATCTTTGCATTGGGCATAATTTGTTGCATTGTTAGTTGCACTCTCTTGGACTCTCCTGGTCTGTGTATTGTGCTTTCTTGCTAGCCTTGTACAATAGTTTCTGCTTGTGTGGTGCTAGACGAAGGGACTTCTATTTCCTTGCCCTTGTACAGTGACTTGTACAGTGACTCTCATGGTCCCTAAACTATGATTTCTTGCTTCCCCTATACAATAGTTTCTGCTTGTGTGTGGTGCTGGAAGAGGGGCCTTCTATTTCCTTTCCCTTGCCTATGTCTTGTGGCTTTAGCCTTAGCAATGGGGTTCTCTCAATGTCAGTATTGGTTTTAATGTCATAACCACATCAATACCTCTTAAGGTGATCTTCTTCCTCTGACCCTTGGGCCTTGGAGTCTTCTACTTAGTGTATTGTACTTCCTCATCTACCTGGGCCTTCTTTGCCAGTGGGGGAGTGATGCTTCTACTTCTTTTCTCCCTCGTGATGCTCATGCAGAGGAGGTCTGTCCCTCTGAGGGCCTTTTCATTGGTGTCAACAACTATTGAAGTGCTTCCAACCCCGAATAATTAATTCTTGTCAAGAGGAGTACTGCCCCGAAGAATTGCCCTCCCAAGGTGAACAACTTCTCCAACTCTTTATATACTAATTCTGCAAAAATTTATTGCGGCCTCCGGTGTCTGCCCTTTGTAAACAGCTGGGCTTGTAAAATGAGAAGTACGTGCATATATTACTTTTTTGGGGGTGATGAGGTAAGGGAATCGTACATCAACCCAATAAGGCTTTGCCAACTTAGTGGAGCTGAATAAAGATGTTCTTTCCACCTATGTGGCATTTTGTTTTATCCATGCATGGCTCACCCTAGGCAACCTTAGTTCATTTTGCACTACTTCCATTGTCAACCTCAAAATCATCCTCTACCCACCTTAGCCTTGGACTGGGTCTACATGAAATGCTTTAGTGATTCGGTCGTAAGATGCAATTTCCTAAAAGCATTTAAGGAAGTCCATTGCCCACGAACGACAATCTAAAAAGTTAAGGAATCCTACTTTCTATAGGAGCCTACTAGCATTTACTTCTTAGAGGACCAGCTTGTGACAGTTTGGGGATACCACCATTGCATAATAAGCTTTCTTGAGGTAACCATCCTTGACATGAAACCCTCTAGCTCTTCTGCTCTAAAATACCCCCCTCTGTGTAGTAATTTGATAGGGGATATTTTCCTTAGGTGTGGCACCATGTTTCCTTACAAGCCTTTAGGTCCCTACAACCCCCCCAATGAATGTCATTTTGATTATTTTCTTACACTTAATGCAATAGGCACACTTGGCCTCGCAATGCTTGCAATAGGCTTCTAGCGTTGGCGCACACACTTATGAGCAAATTTTTGTAGAGGTTTCCCTATGCGGCTTACCCCCTCTTAAATCTACAAAGAACACCAACAACTTGCAACCCAAATCTTTCCTAGGCACACTCTCAACCATAGCAATGGAAGGTATGCTAAGTGCAAACCAACAACAAGAAGCATGTAGTGAAATCACCTACCACGATTTTGATTGATGCACCTATGTGAGAAGCGAATCAATCGATTGAAGATGCAAATTGTCAACTTGTTGAGGAGTGCATTTAAGTCATGTATAATTAATTGAATTGATTGTTGTGGTAGGTTTTGACATAGTTATGGGAGCACCTAAGTTGGGATAATTGGCGTAAATGGTTTCTAGCTAGGTCTTCAACCTTTTATAGGAATCCTAATCAAATCGACCAAATGGCAAATGCTCCAGGTTGGCAAATCCCTCAATGCAAACGATCTAAATATGTGAGATCTAGACTTGGTAATCTGAATGTGAGGATCTAAAAGGACACGATTTGGATTAGATAATGGAAGATTTGAACCTGTGTGAATTGGACAATTTAAACAACCCGTGCAATCTAGACTAGATGATCTAGAAAGATACGATTTGAATTGAACAATTTGAAAGATGTGTGATCGGGATTGAACGATCTTAAACATGACGATCTTGGACATGTGTGATCAGGATTGACAATCTAAAAGATGATGATCTAAACATGTGCGATCGAATTGCTTCAGGATCATCGATTTGGATGTTGAACTTTGGGATCCATGATTAAACTTGATAACGATCGGAATAGGTTCAATCTAAATTTAAGATTGAAGAAGGTTAAGATTAGTGATTTCAAGTTTAGATCAAAAAAAGGCATAATCGACAAATGGGACATGGGTAGCAATCCAAATGTTGAGATCGTTGAATGGGTTCAAATCAGAAATTCAAAACTTGCCAATTGTATTTTTTCCTTTTTATTACCGTGGGGTTTCTTAAACTTTGGTTAGGTGTTTGTGCAAGGGTCTCAACAAAATCAAGGTGCCTAATGCACTTGTCTGTGTAATATAGGCATACCTATGGATGCAATTGAATGCTTGAAGCATGCTATGCAAACTAATCGTGAGGGTCGATAGGCCGTCGATGAGTGACAAGGTTTTTACCTTGAAGATTTTGTCATGCGAAAAAAAGGATTTTGCTATGGAATTTTGGAGATCGGTCGTACACTAGGCCAAGGAGAGGAACATTTCCCATCTGTCCTCTTGCTAGCACCCCCACATCTAGGAATGTACGTGAGAGGCTCAGAGTAGTCTAGGTTTTACTTAATCGTAGTTTGATTAGTGTGTGAGTGGGACTTGCTCCTTCAGTTTGTTGACCTTGACTTGGACTTGACCCTTATGTCCACATCTCACATAGGCGACTTAACAATTATGCTTATCTCTCTGCCACAAGTGACTTGACTTTAAAAGACCTTGTGAGAATAAAATGTTATGCCATGATTAGGATTTACACAGTCACATTTTGGCCTTTTATAACCCGACTATTGACTCTTATGTCCTTGGAAAATTATTTTGGCCTTTTGTAACCGGACTTTTGACTCTTATGGCCTTGGCACATTATTTGGCCTCCTTTAATGAGTTGAGATTTCAACGACGGGTAGCCCCTTGGTCTTTTTTTTTATTTTATTTTGGCCTTTAGCAAGTTGACAATTCAATGGCGACAGGTATACCCTTGGTGTTTCTTTTTGCTTTATTTTGCTTGATGCCACTATTGAGTAAGCAATAACTTTCTACTTTCTTTGTCATGTGATTCAACATGAGCATGATAGAATCCTCTTTACAAGCAAGGTTTCTACCCATGTAAGGATTGAAGACTTCGAGGTCTTTGGGCCATTTGGGTTTGAGCCAACACTTGTGTTGGGCTTAGAGGAATTTTCTTCATGGTAGAGGTCCAGGGGAGGTCCTGAATTTATCTTTAGAGTTATTTACACTCTTCCTATTCCTCTACTTTTAGTTGGTCCTTTTAGAGATACCCATTTTGCTTTGGCACAACTAGCTTGTGGGTTGGCTTTGAGCACGATGATGATTCTTGATGTACTTTGGATCCCATGCTCTATTGTTGATGGTTACCCTTTGTTGAGTTTTTCTTTGGTAGCCACATCAATCCTTGTCCTTAACAATGTCCTTGGGCCTTGAGGGATTGTTGTGTGGTTATCCATCCTGGGTGGGTGGCTAGATCATTTCTTTTTCTAGTGTTTCTCTCACTTTGGTCTATTATAGGTTTGGTAAAATAGCTTTTAGGATCCACACTTGTTTTGGTTGCTTTTCCTTACATTCCTCTATCCACATAAAACAAACTAACATTGCACATAGAGGCCTATAAATTTTGGCATACATGAATATAAACCTCCTATAATACCCCATGTACCCCATAAATCTTTGGACAGCCTTTGGGCTTTATGCTCTCTCAAGTTCTACGATAACTTGAATCTTTCTTTCATCGATTGTGATCCCATTTTTGGACACCACATGTCCTAGGTTTCTCCCATATCTAACCATGAATTCATATTTTTATGGGTTTAAGTATAACTTATAGTGCTTGCATCTTTCCACCACAGATGTGGGATATTCTCTCTTCTTTCTCAACTTTGAGTTTACAAAGAGGTCATCCATGAAGACCTTTAAGAAGTTCTATAGGAAATCCTTATATACAGTGGACATGAGTTGTTGAAACGTAGCTGGTGTGTTTATGAGTCCAAATACATTACTTTATAAGTATAAGTCCCATCCTCTGGTCTTATGTTGGTCTTAGGATATGTGGATACTTGGTTATACCTAGAAAATCCATCCAAAGAAGCTTACAGCTTCTTTCTCTGCTACCCATTCAACAAGCATATGTTTGATATAAGAAGTGGGTAGTGAGCTCTCAAAATGGCAGTATTTACCTTTTTCAAGTTTACACATACATGGATCTTGGTACTATGACCAATGGATCTTCGTCTTCTCCATCCAGACTTAGAAGTCTTTTTGGAGTTGACTAAGGTTGAATCAATGGAATTCTCCTTAGGTAAGGTTTTAGCAATCTCAAGATCTATTCTTAAAACATGACTTGGTTTCTTCATTAGATCCTTCCAGTTGGAATATAACTCCTGTGTAGCTCTCAAGCCTTTGACATAGTGTAAATAATGCTCTTCATCCTTGAGGCTAGGTACTTTTCTCATTCTGAGCGTTGGCTTTGTCAGCTTCTTCAAATAAGCTTCTCTACTTTTAAGCAGTTATCTGAGGAGTGCATGGTATTCTCTTTTGACACCTCCTCATCTTCATCTTCATCATCTACCAACCTTGAGGCATAGCTTGGCTCAAAGATTACACTAAAGCCTTTGATGAGTGGTAAAACATTACATTTCCTAGGAGTTATTTTCTCATGGTTTTAATTCGTTCAACTCCTAGTTCTGTGAGTATGGTGGATATGGTTCTGTAGGAATAATGTCATTATTGTCTCCATCATAGAACTGAGTTCCCAGAGTTCTAGGACATGTATCCATTGTAGATGGATCCAATTTTCCTCCTCTTTAGGCCTAGCAGTGAAGTAATGGAAGTTTTCTTGTCTTTCTCACACCTCTTATAGCTATGCTCATTCACTTGACATACGTTTAAGCTCTTTGAGCATGTTGTTGTATCAGATCCAAAGTCAGTGAGATAGGCATCTTGGTCACATCTCTACATGAATGGTTCTTTAGGTTCACCTTGATGGTGCTGGTAGATGTCATCTCTTCCCTGATCATTTGATGCATAAAGGGTGTCCAAGAATAACATCGTAAATTAGTGGGCCTTTCAAAGTCAACAATAGCAAAGGTATACTCATAGGCTACGCTGCACGACATTACTTCCACTTCCCTCAGGATTCCGAAGAGGCATTCCTAAATTGCCATAGGATAATTTTTGAAGGTTTTAGGGGATTTCTCTCTCGTCTTTGCCACTATTTTTTGGTAGCTATTCACTCCTACTCCCCTATCTAGGATCATAATCATGGTCACTCCCTTCATTTTGATTGGAATGGTAGCATTCATATCATCACCTTCAAAGTACTTACCCACTACACTAATAAGCACATATTTGTATATCTTCAGTGGGCTATCCTCGATTTCCTGATTAGTCTCACTCGTGTCTACTAATGCATTGATGGTGGACTTCATTCTAGGCTTCTAGTTTTCCTTTTAGATATTCAGCCACACTATAGAGATAGTCACAAGGGTAGAGAGGATTCTCTCAAGACTTGTGTTTAAGATATGGCCTTATTTAAGGCACTTTGGGTATGGTCATAGACTCGTCTTCTAAGCCAATGTATGAAGGCTTGTTCTTAATGAATTTACTTTTGACTATTGTGGTACACCCACGCCCACTTGGCCTCCATTCTCTATGTGTTTTCTCCTATCATGGATTCTTTAAGCACAAGCTGCCTTTGAGAATTTCTCATTCCTTTAGGACATGGTCATGCAGTGCTCTCAAGTTTCCCGTGTCTTTTGGCTCTAAAGACTCATTACACGTTTCCTTCTTTGGGTTGTTCTAAGCTCATTCTGCGCTTCCTCATTTTCCCATTGTTGTCTTGAGTGGTCCCTTGATTATTGATCTTTTTGTGATTCCCGACTTGAGACACTACCCTCATGAGATGCTTTTATCATTGGCTCTAGGTTTTTTAGTGTAGGAATCTTTCATAGAAACAACATGATGGTTCCTATTGGTCCCTCTATTTCTAGTTGGGCCTACAGTATCGAGTCCTATGCTTCACTTAACCTCGAGATCTCCTTTCTTGGATCATGGTATTCTTGTAACTTTTTTGGAAGACGTTTCTCATACTTGGGTCTCAGTTTATATCATCCTTCAACAACCTTCTTGGGCACTTCTAGGAGCTGAAGGTTATGAAGGGCCTAAGCTAAGAAATTGCAAGATCAGGCAGCCCTATCCACAACAACTTCTGCATCAAAACCTCTTGAAAGCAAAAAAGGGAAAAGAAACACTAGTAACAAAGGGAAGGCATAGGTAGTGCCAAATTAAGCCTATAATAGAACCATTTATGCCATGAACTTCCCAAAAGAAGATCAGGTAGCGGGAAATCCCGATGAGCCAATTCTCATGGATAGAATAGAAGAATTTAGGAAGAAAGCCTGAAGAGTATCCCAAGCCCATAGGAATGAGATGCGTGAACAAACTAGGAATCTGATGGGTGATCCAAGATATATTGAGATTGAAGATGCTCTAGAAACTCTTATTCAAATCACTTTGGACAAGGATGAATTAATGGTGATAGGTAGAACAGATGAATTATGGCACCTTTTTTTTGTCATCCAAAGATGATGTTAAACATGACACACTGACTATCCCCAACCTTGTGATGCCATACTTCGTACACCATCTATCCCAAGGTGGTGGGCTAGCAGTATCTGCTTCTAGGTTAGCTCTCTTTAGGCATCGGCCACTCTATAAGGGCCTTGGCATCTAAATTAGGCTAGTGGAGCTCATCTTGGTGTGTTGATATCTCTTGGTCTATAAGTTCTCAATGCTATTTGCAAGATGGTCAACCGATGTGTGTATCAAATGTTCAGGTTGGGCCACATGGTGTTCACCCCTTGGTTTTGTGCCGCATGGTGTTCACCCCTTGGTGGACTTCCAACTACTGAGTCAGGGTACTCAACACCACTGAGGACTAGACATCCACATGGGTTGTGTCGTTACTTCTACAAACCGCATCAATTCTCATCTAGGAGCTAAACGAGAACGGCCCACCTCTCTTGATCCATCTTTGAGCACTATTTGGAGTCCTTTGATTACCACATTTGGCATGCTTAGGTGCCTCAACCTTCTTTGAATCTTGCTTTTGATGTTGGGCTCTGTCTTGGGTCCGACCTTAGACTATTTGTGGTTGGGATGCCAGTAAAGTTATCATCAAAGATGTATCCATACCATGCAAAAGTCACTTATATACAAGGCCATCAAGTTTACACTTGGCATGACATCTTATAGAAGACTCTTAAAAGACACGGGCTTTAAAACATTAGCCATTTTACATGGACTTTAAGAAGATTGGCACTTGGGAAAATAACTGGCTATTACATCAAAATATATCATTACAATAAGTGAAATTACAATGGGCTCAAAATGGTGTTACTCGACCTAAGCTAGAATGAGCTATCATGGGAAACTTACCTATTATTAACGTCGATTTGTGCTCCAAGGTATTGCTTCTATTTGGTGACTTGTTCTCTTCATTTACTCCACCAATGTGTCACTCACATTGTAGTTACTCCATCCCACAAGATGGTCCATTCGTACTCCCTTAGAGTTACTCCATCCCACGAGATGGTCCATTCTCTCACCCCCTCTCTCACACATAAGCAAGAAAGTAGGAGGCATAACAAACAATAGGAAACTCTCTCTCTCTCTCTCTCTCTCTCTCTCTCTCTCTCTCTCTCTCTCTCTCTCTCTCGCACACAAGTTACTTTTATTATATGTAAGAATGTGTGTCCATGCAACAATATTATCAAAAAGTTTACACTTGGCTAGTCATCTCATAAAAGAGTCACATCTATTATGTGTAAGAATGTGTGTCCATACAATGCAAAAGTTCACTTATATACAATGCTATTAACAAGTTCACACTTGGATAGACATCTCATAATGAAATAGTACCTTCTATTATGTGTAAGTATTCTTGTCCATATACAATACAAAAGTCACTTATATACAATGCTATCATCAAGTTCACACCCTTAGTTGGATATATGTTTTTTTTTTAAGACCAAGGCTTTATAACATTAGTCTTTTTACATAGACTTTAAGAAGATTGACGCTTGGTAGCAAATTGACTGAAGCCCTCGGATTATTACATCAAAATATATAATCACAATAGATGATGTTAAAATGAGCTTAAAATAGTGTAAATGTTATTGGGAACTTTCCTGTTACCCACATGGAGCCATGCGTTAAAGTGTCACTTCCCCTTAATTGCTTTCCCAGTGTTGCTTTGCTAGTGTGTTTCTCGTGCAATTGGTTCCTCACATAAGATGGTCCATTCTCTCACTCCATCTCTCTCTCTCTCTCTCTCTCTCTCTCTCTTACACGCACACACACACACACTCTCTTTACATTCCTCACATTCTCTCACTCCATCTCTCTCACACCAAGAAAGATCTCTCTCTCTCTCTCTCTCTCTCTCTCTCTCTCTCTCTCTCACGCACGCACACACACACACACACACTCTTTACATTCCTCACATTCTCTCACTCCATCTCTCTCTCTCTCTCTCTCTCTCTCTCTCTCTCTCTCTCTCTCTCTCTCTCACACACACACACACACACACACACACACACACACACACACACACTCTTTACATTCCTCACATTCTCTCACTCCATCTCTCTCACACCAAGAAAGATCTCTCTCTCTCTCTCTCTCTCTCTCTCTCTCTCTCTCTCTCTCTCTCTCTCTCTCTCTCTCTCTCTCTCTCTCTCTCTCTCTCACACACACACACACACACACACACACACACACACACACTCTTTTACATATGGACTTAAAAAATATAGACACTTGGCTAAAGCCCTTAGCATATTATATCAAAATATATAATCATAATAGATAAATGCAAATGTTCGGAGACAGTATCCCATAAACCTCGCAACCCCTAGAGGCGCAAACTTTATTAATATTGAACAAAGGAGGATCGCAGAAGGATTGCGTGGTGCTTTAAGCAAATAAGTACTTGCACATGACCTAAAGGAGTCATTTGGAGTTTTGTCCATGGAAATTTCCAAGCTCATGGAAAAATATGATGGATATCTACCGATCCTGTTCAATTCATGCAAATGTTTAAGTAGCAATGTAAAGCTTTTAGAAATCTTGAATTGCCCTGCCAAGGTACGTACACTCTATCTATGCTTAGTGGGCAAGGCAAGTAGATGGTTCATCACGTTGTTGCTTGTAATTAAGAAAAATTTCAAGACTCAAAAGATTGCCTTTATCTATGGATTCTTTAAACAAGGCACTAGGTGGAGTGAAGCTCTACATGATAGATTGGAGACCTAATTAAACTATATGGGATTATATGATAGATCGAAAACCTAATTAAACAATACGGGATTACATCTTATGCATGAAAACCCTGAACTCACAATGTGAGGACCAGGAGAAACATAATGATGCACAAATGAAGCAATGTTTCCTCATGGGGTCGAAGAAAAAAACTTTGCACAATCTGATCATAGTTTGAATTCTTTTGATTAATGTTGCAAAGAAGCAAACCATTTAGACGATAACATGATGAAAAATAACCATTGATATGAACTCTTCTTAAACCAAGGAAAGTAAGGAGCAAAGAGACATTGATCTCTGGGATATCCATAATGCCTTGCTTGAAAACTTAGAAGACACTACAAGAATGAAGATGAGCTGAATTGCTATTAATTCTTATAATGCCCTTCTCTTGTAGACCTAGTGTGTTGTGCACATTGTGGGAACCACCATCCCAATCCACATTGCATATATCCTAAGCGAGTCTTTCTATATTGTAGTTAGTCATTACAAAGTGTTTGGTACAATGTAACTATTCACATGCAACAAGTGTACAAAAATCACCTAAAACCTAAGGAGCCCCATGTATGTATTCACACAAGAAATAAGTGTACAACAAGCACCTCAAATCTAAGGAGCCCCATGTATGTATTCACACAAGAAATAAGTGTACAACAATCACCTTAAACCCAAGGAGCCCCATCCCACATCCGGTGTACTTGACTCAAACAGAAACAAAACCATGGATACAAAAAAACTGTTAAGGAAGTAGTTTTATAAATAGTATAGTTCTTTTATTATTGTGGATCGTAGAAGGTTACATATGACACAATTAGAATGCACCTACAGTTCTTGATGCCACATAAGCCGTGTGTCAATGATGTGCCATTTGATGCCTATTCATTTCTTGAGGAGAGATGCTTTATTGCAAGCTGCCTCACAATACCTAACTCGTAATGTCTGTGCATAATGGGAACTTGTCCACGATTTCGCTAAATGTGCTCACACATTTGAAATCCAAAGCTAAAAAGCATGTAAATGTAAAAGAACTCTCTACTACACATGGGGAGAGGAGAACAAGAACCCAAAAAAAAAGATTCAAAACTTCTTAAACCAAATAAATCCAAAGATACACAAACTGAAGAGGTTAAGTTTAAACCTCATAGAGTAGACAAAGGGAAAAAGGCATGAAAGCATATGCACAAGCATCCACACCAAGGACCCAATGTATGCAAACGTTGCTATACAAGCACTCAAAAGAAGATTTGTTCTCATCGCATGGAAAAGAAAAATGAGACCTACTAGTTATCAAAGAAATATAAGATAAAACAAGGTCTAGCACCTCATCTAGCTCACTTGAAGGTTAAATCAAAGCACTAAGACCTATGTCACCACCCCAAGATGAGAACAAGAGTCTTAGCAAACAACGCTCTCAAGATACATGCTCAAACAGGTCAAAGTGTTGACTGGATCATCAGTTGACATTGAACCACATCTTGTTAAACCCAAAAGGATTTCCCGAAACCACATCTTGTTAAACCCAAAAGGATTTCCCGAAACCAACAAGAAGAGGAGTACCAAATTTCTTTTCATAAAGAGGAAAAGGCGCTACCTTCCAAAACCGAACCATCAAACCAGGTTGAGGGTAAATTAAAAGAGAAGTCTTTAGATGATACTACAAGTGAATATTCAACTACTAATAATGAGATAGAAAGGTCTAGAGAGTCAACGATGAAAGATATTACTACAAGTCATTTCAGATCTGTACTGGGGATCATAACCTTATCTTATGATGATGTAGCCTCCATCATTGCACCCCTCCAATATAGGGACTTGTACCTCAGTCTAAAAGCTTACATTGAAGGGTATTCCAATGCCACACATGAACCTCTAAGGTCTTCACATGCTTCTAAACAAGTCTCATCACACAAACACAGTAAGGGGTCCTTCAGTGCCATTGGTTTATGTTGAGAACCACATTGGGTACTCTTAAAAATGTTGAGATTTAGAATGAGGAAAACTATGCTTTCACATTGAGAACCACATTGGGTACTCTTGAAAATGTTGAGAGCTAGAATGAGGAAAACTATGCTCATGTTGAGAACCACATTAGGTACTCTTGAAAATTTCGAGAGCCATAATGAGGAAAATTATTCTTTTAACCAAATTTGCCAGGGGAATTAAGATTCAATGCCTCCATCTTAGAGTAAATAGGAATTAAGATTCAATGCCTCCATCTTAGAGTAAATGGGAATTAAGATTCATTGCCTCCATCACATAGTAAATGGGAAATTAAAATTGAAACAGAAAGTGAAACTAAGATATCCATGATCCCATTTGAGGAGCCTATAAAAGTTTGGCTAGATTTTCCTATGGAGGAAAGAATATTGAATGGAAAAGTGCAATGATTAGTTCTAACGCCAGCCACAACATTGTATCTTGGGAAACTTGGGTATCCTTAGGAAAACCCATAATCACCCCTAGAAACATTGATACTAGTAGATGTTAATGCAGAATATGGGGTCATTTTACTATTCCCACTAAGGGGGTTGACATAAAATGGGAGTTCCAAGTTACTCTCTTAAATGACCTTGAACCTTTGGATAAATAATTCTTAGTACTCTATTGACCAATCAATGCAAATTGTCACCTTAAGACACCTAATGAGTGCATTCACAATGCTCTTGCTCTAGAAGAGGAGCCATTACCAAAAATGGAACCTTTACCACCTAGAAGAGGAGCCATTACCTGAACTTGACCCTACACTAAATCTTCCAATATTTGATGTAGGATTTAAAGCATTTAGAAATATCAATACAATTCAAGCCCAACTTTATTCATGGTGGGAGCATACTCTCATGACCCTTGAACTATGGAAAGTATTAGGTCAACTTGCACTACAAGCTCATCCTAAGCAGATTCCTTTCATGATGTAGGACATGAATATGATGTGTTTGGGGTACTTTGAACATACAACATACATACAAACTAACCCCCTTAGCTACAAATTCATCGTGATTGATTTTGTGTTGGAAGAAGTAGACTGAGTTCTAGGATAGGAAAGGATTATTTCTACCTATACAAAACCATGCTTTATGAGCAATACAATCACCTTGAAGATCTACAACATGGAGATGGTGATACCATTTTGTGATAGAAATATTCTAACACATTGAAAGATCTGTACAATGCTGTGCAAAAAAGGTGACGAGTCTCCTCCTAGAAAGCTCCTCAACTTAAGAACTTGTCTTCTCCATCATAAGCACTTTTCGATAAAGTCTTTATCCCTTCAACTCCATTCCCTTCATTAAAAGAACATGCTTCTACCTCTTACTTCACAACCTCGCAACAATTGACAAAGCCACTTCAATATGACTTTCTTACACTAACAACACATATTATTGAACCTTACTCTGGCAAGGGGAACGTCCCGCAACCTTCAACATCAATAAACCCTCTGCCTAAGCAAATAGCCTCTCCAATGACTATCATTGATAATAAAGACCTATCCTCTACATTGAACGTATCTCATGAGTGATGATGGTGCTGCTACTCCAAGAGCCCCTCTTCAACCAACCTCACCAAAAGTAGTCCAATGCTTATATTACAAAAACCTCATCATTGATAGTCCTTGAAAATCCTAATTCATCAACGGTAACACCAAAAGTTATTCATTGTAGACAAAGTTAAATTCATCCAAGTGATCTCTTCATCGAGGAAGCCACTCCCATGAAGACTTAAGCCTCATCATCGATTGTGCCCATTACAAGCAAGCAAATGGTAAGAAATGTACACAAACTTTAGTTCCACAAAAGAAGGTATGTCCATTGCATATCTTCATGTATCAAAAGGTGGGTAGAGAAGAAATTACCAGTAGCTCAGGGCTACTATGAGGGTGGCAATCCAATTTGGTTACCTCGTAAACCAAGGTAGCACACTCAAGGAAATGCTCACAATGTAAATCATAAAAGCCTAGAAAGTGGAGTACTCATCAATATCTTTCTCGTGGTAGAAACCCAAAAGCCTAGAAAGTAGAGTACTTGTTAAACTCTTTTGTAGGCAAAACCCAAAAGATTATGACAAAATCTTCTTTCAACTTATCACTTATGGGTTCCCATGAAATTATTGCAAGTGTAGGGATTCTATGAAGGTAATGAAAATGTGTGGATCCTAAAGAAATCCATAAGATCCCTCAACTTGCACAAAGGAGGCAACCTCAACAATGAAGGAACCAACCTCCTCATTGTAAACTCCATAAAAATGGGTGCCTACATGCCTACTCACTACACAAGGGTATTATGATGGTAATTCCACCATTTGGGTGCCTAAAGCCATCAAGGAAAGAACAACCTCATCTCACTGATTTTTGTGCCAAGAAGAAGCACACCCATGCCTGAAATGGTGTAGTGGGCCAAAGCAACAACAAGCAAACCACAAGAAACCTCTCCCAAAAACGGAAATGCCATAACAAGTCATCTCATCAGAAACATCAACATTTGTAGAGCTATAAGGTAGACCTTCAGCATCAATATTTATCACTGCCACAATAGAGTCATCTGAATGCTTGACATGATTGAAACTATTTTCCAACTCCCTTGGGAATTACTATCAGAGGTTCTTGAAGCTTAACAGTAGATATAAAAACTTGCAGTACTCAAGTAGAAGCTAGATAGGCTTGCAAATCACTTGAATGCATTGCAAAGAAGAAGAAGAGGGGGGAAAAGCTATTTGAGATTGATCCCTACCAGCCATGAAGAAGACTCACCACCACTGAGTTACACTAAAGAGAATTCTATAAGTTACATAGTTAATGTAAAGCTCTTCTTTGAAAGATCCTTGACATACTTGGATGCAATAACATAGATTATAATAAATAGCCAATCACATGAATGGGTAAGCTCATTGATGTGTGAAAACATAGATTATAATAAATAGCCAATGGATAAGCTCATTGGCTAACCGTTCTTCTTTCAATTAGCTAACTACTATAGCAGAGCGACTCAGTGAGTAAACACAAATACTTATCTGCATTGGTGAAAAAATGCAATTTTATATGCACCATAGCCTTGTCACATCACTCATCGTTGTCATTTTTTCAATTAGCTAACTACTATAAAAGTGACCCAGTGTGAATAAACACAAATACTCACCCACTGGTGGAAAAATGCAAGTTTATATGCACCTTAGCCCTATCATCAGCATCCTTCCATGTACATATCCGGATGGGGGGCTAGGGCATTGGTCAACGATATGACCCATCACTTGGATTTCCCTCTCTCATTTTGATGATTGGGTCGACGTTTCTTTGAACCCCCCATCCCTTCTCCTCTATTGCTAACAAGCCTTAGAATCACTGTTAACTTGAAATAAAAAATATAAACTTATTTACCTAAATGATCATCCTCCTTGCATGAGAGAGGAAGGAGAGAAGAGAAGAGAGACAATGTAAGTGTTGGTTCGGGAACATGCACTTAGCTAGCCCTAAAGAGGGTTGACTCCTCGATGTAAAGCCGCTAGGGGCTCACTCCACCACCACTTGTGTCACCCAAGTGGAGCTTTCCTTGAGGTAGGTAGGGAGAAATGAGAGGAGGCGCTATGGAGAGCTCAACTCCTATCTCAATGCCTTGGTGTGTGCTCATGTATGTGTGTGTGTGTGTGTGTGTGAGAGAGAGAGAGAGAGAGAGAGAGAGAGAGAGAGAGAGAGAGAGAGCAAGAAGAAGGAGAAGAGGCAAGAAGGGGAGCATCACCTACAAGCACACACATACAATCAAGCAAGAAAGCATGCATCGACACACAAGATCACCACCATAGCCACAAGAGAGCAAGAGGGAGAGAGAAGAAGACTTCTCTAGCTCTTTGTACACCTAGGCTTGTTGCTCATGGTGGTCGACATTACACATGTCGTAAGCTCGGTCATCCCATATCTTTTACATGAAGCCCTTAGCATGGTTTTGCATAAAAATGAGTTACATGAACTGTAACCATGCTTAAAATAATGTTAACCATTGTGGTTAACATACCCCCTCCCTAATTCAGGTTCATCCTCAGAAGTTGTAAGAAGGCTCAACAGTAGTAGAGGGAGTACGTGCAAACAGAATCATTCTGCGATTTAGGATACTGGGGGGATCGGTGAAAAGCTTTGTAGCTAGTCTAGAAGGTGGTCTCCATCATATCTTTGAAGGTTTGGAGACATCAGGTGGGCGTCCACTGGATGCATTCATAGTAGCCAAAAAGCTGCTTGAGTGTGGGGCTCTTATTGATGTCAAAGGCGAGGCCTTGGGCTCCTTCATGGTAGTGGTGCCACATGGGGAACTCCGCCAAGAGAGTGGTGATGAGGTGATGGTGGCGATGATGGCATGGTTTGGTACTTGGTCGTACTTGGTTATGAAAGCATGCATTTGGGCAAGCATGCTTTTTTTTTTTTGTGCATGGGCTCTGGGATGTAGGAGAATTGAACCATGGAAAGTTGAACTATAGCTTAGGGTTCTGCTTTTGTTCGGTGTGGGAATAGGTCCTAGGCTCATTGATGGACGGATAGGGAGCCAGGTTGATGTGGAGATGGCAGGGTGCTTTATAGTACTCAGCCCAAATCTGTGGCTTGAGTAGGTAGGGTCATCGCCAAATCGACTTCTCACCCATAAGATCGAACGTGAGAGGTTGAGAGTTGGTGGGATGTAGCCGCTGCGTTGTCGGTGCATGTGGTGCTATTTCCAAGCATCCTACTTAGCGTTGATGTAGAGCCAGAGGACATTAATGTCCATGCAGTCTATGATCTTAGCTAGTGGCGCTTGTTGTAGTAGCTAGAAACCTAGCAGGATGCAGATGGCCTACTTGAACTCAGTGCGATCTAAGGGATCATGCCAGTTGAGGGGATTGAGGGGGGGATTCACCTCATCTTGCTCCTGTGGGGGTGGGGGTGGGGGTGGGGGTGGGATCATGCCAGTTGAGGGGATTGAGGGGGGGATTCACCTCATCTTGCTCCTGTGGGGGTGGGGGTGGGATTTTGGCCTCTTTCAAGGGGTGGTTGAAGGGAGGTCAAGGGTTGGTGTTGTGGAGGCGGAGGAATTATGGAGGTCAAAGGGTTGGGGTTGTGGAGGCGGAGGAATTATGGAGGTATAGGGGGTGGTGCCAAGTGAGGGGTCAAGGAGAGGATGTGGGTGCACCGATGTAAAAGGGAGATCCTTGGGGAGCAATGGAGAGCCCAATCCTAGATGGAGGGAGGAAGGGGGTGACGGTGGTGCTGGGGTGAAGGGGGTGGTGAGGGAACACGAGGTGGTGTGGTATGGGGTGAGGGAAAGAGGGGAAGGGTGGCGGGAGAAGAGGTTGGAGAGGGGAAGCTGGTGCTCGTCGAAAGGAGTTTGGAGGGGAGGGTGGGGGGGTCAAGGGAACATTGGGGGGCACCAATGGGGGTTGGGTGGGGTGAACAGTTGAGAGCTAGAGCCTGGGTGGGAGTCGGGGTGTGGGCCAGGAGGAGGTTGCTATTGGGGGCGAGGTTGGTGGGCACGGGGTCTCCTCCGGTGGAGATGGTTATTGCCGTCATCATCTCGTTTTTGTCACTAAAGTCGACGGGGTTTCCCACAGGGGCAGGTGTTGGGCATTTAGAGAAGAAGAAATCCTTAGCCTCACATGTCTCTTCGAGGGTGAAGCCATGGGGAAAGACGATGTGGGGGAATGTACATTGGAGCCTAGAGCTACCATACCTTGGCTCATGGAAGGCTGTTTCCCTCCTTTGGTGAAAGGCTAAATCACTTAGGCATTATGTATGATTTTTCTCTGATTACATGTTAATCAACATAATGATTTTTCTCTGATTACATGTTAATCAACATAATAATTTGTCCCAAATCTTAGCTTATGGTTATTTCATTTCATCAAGTCACCCCGCCATCCTAGATGGTGGGGCAGGAGTGAGCATTGTTACCAAACAATGCTGAGAAAATGGGGAAGACTTCCTATGGATAATACCACATTGATTGTGAAACTAACTGATGGAGCCACCCCAAATCCCATAGGTCTTTTGCGGGATTTAAAGATTAAGATTCTCAGAACCAATTTCCAACATACCTTTGTGGTAATGAACTTTGGCTAGCATCTGTTTCCTACAATTGCATCTTAGGAGACGACCCTTTATGAGAGAAACAAGGATGATCCAGACTGGGACACGAATCACATTTACTTTTGGAAAAAATACCAAATGCTAAAGGTCAGCCTACTCACTTGGAAGATCCATCTAATGAGTAGGGAGCCCTTGGCAAAGGATTCAGTGACTAATGCAAGATCTATGGGAGTACACTTATGCTAAACATGTCATAATGATGAACGAGATAGCATGGAATTTGCACCTCTCCTAGAGCCAAAAGGCTCTACTAAGAACTGGATGCACGTCCTTGCTACCATGGACATACTTCTAAAACGTATGGGTATAAGTTTTGCCATAGCAGATGGGCAAGAGATCACATCCCTCTACAACATGATCAGTGTTGCGTGTATGACCGATGCTACGAGCCATGAACTTGTGAGATGAGAACCAAAAAAGAAAGACTGTTATGAGAAAAACCCACCTGCAAGACCCATAAAACAAATGGCTTCACATGATGAAAGGAAGCTTATATCTTCCTTCCCAATAGAATCTAAAGAGCATTTTCTCAAATATGTGGAAGTTGTTAATGCACATTCCTACTTCTGCGAGGTTTCGCAAAAGGAGCTCGATGTTTTCCCCATTCTCCAATCAACACTATGACCACAAAAAAAAAAGAACCAGCCAATTCCCAATACGAATCCCAAAAGTTTTTTCGCTTTACGCATAGAACACAAAACAAAAAGTTGGCGCGAGCCGAGTAAGAGGCCAAAGAAAGAACGAATGAGGAAAGCGCTAAAGCTTAGGAGACCAAACAAGTCTCCGATCACTTCAGAGCCTACAAGGTAGGAGACCGTTTTGTACAGTAAGAAAAGGCCCAAAGAACCCATAATGGCAAGCTAGGAACCTCTTATAATGGTCTAGCCAAGGTCAAGAAGATTAACCTAGCAGGCCCAAGGGAAGATTTGAGGTCCATCTACATTGGGGAAGACCTCTCTACAAAAGAAGTGAGGGACCCAAGATTACTTTGCATAGGAATATACGGATATAAAGGGTGTACCTCCAGAAGTCATTAAACACACCATCCCCATGGTGGAAGGAGCAAGGCCAGTTAAGCAAGAGCATATTCTATAAACCCTAAGTATTCCAAGATGTTCTGGGAAGAAATTGATTGGCTCATCGATGCCGGATTCATCTATGAGATAGAGCACACCGAATGGGTCTCACCCATCGTGATAGTACCCAAAAAGAACAAAAAAGTGAGAGTGTGCATGGACCTCAAAAAGGTTAATACCACCACGATACGAGATCACTATCCATTGCCCTTCATAGAACATGTGCTCAAGCAGCGGGTCATAGGAAAGGAAGCCTACAACTTCCTTGACAAGTTTTTTGGCTACAACCAAGTGCTAATCGACCCAAAAGATCAACATGAAATAGCTTTTACCACTAAATGGGGCACGCATGCATACCGAATTATGCCATTTGGTTTGACCAATGCCCGAGGCACCTTCCAACACCTAATGTGCACAAAGCCTACAAGGAGTATTTATGGAAATTCCTTGAAGTCTTTATCAATGACCTTTGCATCAATTCTACATGGAAAGCACATTTTTGGTGTCTGAGAATAGTGCTAGAGAGATGCCGACTCTAAAGGATCTCTCTTAACCCTTTGAAATGCCAGTTTTGGGTCCAGCATAGAGTAATCCTCGGACACATTGTCTCAAAGCATGGTATCTCCACAAATGGCAGCAAGGTGCAACTCATTCCTGAGCTACCACCCCCTACCAATTTCAAGGGAGTCCAATGATGCATGAGGCATGTAGGTTATTATCGGCGTCTCATCTTTATGTATGCTGACATAGCTTGTCCCCTTTACAGACTCCTGGTGATTTTTGAATGGACAGAGCAGTGCCAACAAGCGTATGATACTCTCAAGCACTCCCATTTTGAGATCCCCTAATTGGGAAATCATATTTCATGTCCACATAGATGCCTCTACCGTTCGTAATTGGTTGTGTGTTGGCTCAACCTATCAAGCCCACTGGCCAAACCCTCCCCTCTCCCTCACCAGCTCGCCTCCGAGGAAGGGCCATCGGCCTCACCCTCTGCCTCTTAGTGCCACACTATGGATACCCTCTGTTGTGGTTGCCAACTGTTTCTGTTCCCAATAGGCCTTCTCTGAAGGAATCTAATGCACCCATGGCACCCTTTCGTTCCCAACAATAGGCCTTCTCTAAAGGAATCCGATCCTCCCATGGCACCTTTGCCAATTTAGCAGACGGATTCTCTAATCTCGCCTGAGAGCTCCTCACTTCCATGATATACTACATGCGTGGGCAGCACAAGCAGGTCACCACCACCACTCAATCCGCCATGCTCTTGGCCCGCGTAGATTTAATCCAAACCCAATAGGATCTCTAGGCTGCCCTCCTTGCCAACACCTAACTTTAGACCTCCCTGGAGAACCGGGAGCGTACCCTCGTCGAAGCCTTGCAAACACCCACCCAACTCCAAGAGAAACTCTATGTGGCCTAGGAGGATGCCCAAATAGCCCACACTGCATGTTCCCTAGCCCAGCACGGGAAGCACAAGATCTACACTACATAGCCTAAACAGCCTAGTATGGCCGCAATCAGATCTGCACCTCCTTCGACTCCTACAAGGCCATCACCAAGCAAACCCTGTAGCAAAAAGATGCGCAGCTACTACGAGCAGCCAAGGAACGTGCAATTCAGACACAACACGTAACTCTGAGGCAAACGTTTAGCACCAACAAATACTCCTAGAGCTTCACTTTTGCACTCTCTATCTAAAACTCCTCCAACTTAATCTTTTCCTTGATGACTCGGCAACCCCACCATTCTCTTCAAGCTTCCCATTCACCCTCTTGCCACACCAACCTCATCAACTGGGCCACCCTCCTGGAGTATGGACAAGCCACCACCAACACCAATGCCTCCATCGAACTTACAGTGTACATTGGCCTTTGTTCATACCCCTACGCCTCTTCCAAATTTGTTAGCACCCTCGCCTTCCTAGATCGGCATGGCTGAACAATAGTCTACTTGGCTTACAAGGCCCTCCGTTCCTTGCAGCACCCTCCCCCCTTACTCCCCCTATGGCCTCCTCGTCCTCTACACCCACATCTGCCATCAAACTACTGGAGGTCATTGTCGCAACCGCCATCCTCCAGTTTGACGATACAAATGAGGATCCATGCGCCTCTTTTATACTTGAGCCCTATGACTATAAACCTAAGCTATATGACCATAAACCTAAGCTAACTATTAAAGTTGCTACTCCATTACAAACCATCCCTTCTCCAAAGATTTTGCCCTCAAAATCTATCATGTGTACAATTGCCATATCTCCCATATACATCAATGAGAAGAGAAGGTTCCATCATATGTAAAAGACAATGGTAGAGTCTCCAAAAGTAGCCATGTTGAAGCAGATGAATTCTAAATAGATTCCGTGAATCCATAGCATGAGCAATGTAGAACTAGACCCTCCAATCATGAAAGAAGTGCTCTTGAAGCATAGTGAATTGTTATGACAGCCCATGTCGATGTCAAAACCACTTGAAAATATCTCATGAAAACACTTCAAAATGAGCCCCAAATGACATGTGCATGATGCCAAAGCATCTACATATTATAAACTACCATTACAGTAACCATTAGAGCTCATTGAGATCACCAAAAACTCCTAAAAATGCCTCTACCAAATATATCCAAAAAATTCCAGAATGCACATCTTCCATTGTTGTAGGAGTCATAAAAGCCCATATAATGCATACATGCCCGGGTGACCATGTCTCTTTGCACTTGAAGCATAAGCCTGAAGCATAAGCTTTTGCTTCTTAACTCATCAATCTTTGGGTTATCCATCCTTTGAGTCTTGTTAAGGGTTTGAGGAGACTTCTTGGTTGAAGTATTCCCTTTCTTTGCATTAAAACAAGATTCACTCTTGGGTGTCCACCCCTATAAATGGTAGGAAATCTAAGAATGGAAGAGGGTGGTATAGGAAGATAGTTTGTACCCATATTAGGAGAAATAATGGGTGGCTTAGATGACTCATTCATGAGTAAAATGGGCTGTGATTTTCTATATTTGGGCAGATAAAGCTTCGCCAACCTCATAACCTCTTTAAGGGTAGATGGCCTTTGAGACACATCTACCTTGATGAAAGAATCCAACCCATGCACAAACTTCTTCATCTTTATTTCCTCAACTAGCCCTTCCACATACCTGGATAACTTCATGAAACTCTTTATGTACTCCCAAATTGCCATGCCCTTTTGAGTGAGCTCATACCATTGCTCATGGTATCTATCAAGCACCTGAAAGTCAAGTTCATCTCTCTTTTCAAATCCTCCCATGAGTGTGGTATATTCCCAAGTTTAACCATGTGTCTCACCATTGGTGAGCATAATCTTCCAAGTTTAGGGAATGCACTTTATCCTGCTCACTCTTGGGGTAGAGCTGAAAATAAGTGTCTAGCTTGGTGATCCACTCATCCAACTCATGCAAAGTAGAACAATCACCCTTGAACTTGGAGAGGGACACCTTCTCCTATATCTTTGGAAGTATTGGAAGAAGGGTTTGGCTTGCCTTTTTGTGGTTGCATATAAAAGTTAGCAAATTGGGCAAAGTCCTTGTACTCCTTTTTGATAAAAGAGGGTAACTCCAACCAACTATCATGAGCCGCCACTTGTCTTTGTGCAAAAGACATGTGCTACCAATCACCCTTGATCCTTTCCTCATCCCAATGCATCTCCTTTTCCACCTCCATGGGCTGATTTTCTTTTGGGTATAATAGTACCCTCTTGGCCTCTCCATGATGTGTATCCATAGACTTGATTGTAACTTGTAAGGGCTTGCCATACAATTGAGAGGTACCGTGTTGAAATGAAGAGGGTCTCAAGTCCTTGATGAGGGGTCTCCTATCATCACTCATAAAGTCTCAAGTCCTTGATGAAGAGGGTCTCAAGTCCTTGATGAGGGGTCTCCTATTATCACTCATAAATACAAACGAAGATATTTTCAATGAAGCCTCTTACATAGCTTGCTTGCCTTCCTTATGACCAGCATGAGAAGCTTTGTGCATAGGTTGCTTGCTCCCATGCACACCACCAATCCTACCATCAATTTGGCATCTTTATGGTGTTGCTCCAATTGGTCTTCAATTTGGCTCTTTATGGTGCTGCTCCGACTTGGCAATCACATGAATTTAAACCGTATATTCAAGGTATGGTTGATGACATATAATCTCTCCATAAGTGACTTGAAATCGAGTTTTCCATGAGCAATTGCAAGAGGGTATTATTTGAATTGGCTTGTGCACCTTGAGACGTGTGCTTATGAGCACCTCCCATATTTGCCTCCTCTTCACTTTCTTTGAAGCTTGCCCCATTGATGGATAAGTGCTTGTCACAATTAATTGCTTTTCCAACTCTTCCATTGTATCCATGTTGCCATGCTTTAGTAACTCCTTCCCTTCCATATCTTCCTTGATGACCAATGATAGCTTCTGGGGCTGACCTTTTGGCTTGCCGGCCATTATGGACTATTTTGAGAAAATTGCCAATAAGTGGTGCTAGGGTTATCCAATTTGAATAAACTAAGGATCTATGTAAAGGTAATGAGATGAGGAATAAGCCTATGTGATTAGTTTAAGTTCAGTCAGGCCTTAATGCTCTCTGTTTTGGTTTTTTATAAAACAGGCTTGCACCAGAAATGGGCCGTAACTCCGTGCTCAAGAGTTTTATTTGGGAAATTTTAGCATGTTAGGATCCTTTTGAGGAGTACTACACACCCATCAAGTTCAGTCGATAAGATTACTTTCGGTGTACAAATTGCCAAAAGAGAGCCTCCCCATGAAAATGGGTGTAACCGCTCACCACAATAGCTCCAAATGGTTTATTGTTTAGCTTGTTTGGAAGGTGTTGGGATGGGGAATGAAGTGTAGGTGCCCAATTTGGGTGAGCCCGAAACTCCTTGGATTGAATTGCACTTTTGCAAAATCTGTAGATTATGCCTGAATGTTAACCCCACAAGCATCCCCTTTACACCCTTGCACAAATACCTAAAGCATCATGTGGCATCCAATTAGCATCCTTTCAATGCATCTTGACTCATTTTGATAAAATTTTACCATAACTTTGTTGCATTTTCAAGCGGATCTTAACCAATGCAGCCAACAAGATCAACTATGCATCCTTGCATAACCACATTGTGAACCATTGATTGCCAAGTGCATTGTGTCCTTGAACCCATTGCCACTTGTACATAGGAATCATTGCCACTTGCTTGGATTGAGGGAAGTCGGTGTAGAGATTTTTCTTGCTGATCTCCTGGCCAAGCCTTCCCACCCTCTTACTAAGGTTTAATTTTTGATGGCAAGGGTTGGGGCCATGTCTTCACCACATGTACCTAATCCCCTTCCTTACCAGTTTACCATGGCACTCATGGCAAGGAAGGTTCAAGCAAACCCTCCCCTTGGCCTCTCCTCCAAAGTGCCAAGGTACCTCTTACACATTCTCAACTAGATTCTAGTTGGCTTGGGAATCAAAGATTGAATGCCAAGAGAAAGATAGAGTACTCACCCATTAAACATGACTCATGCCAAATTACAATGCTTATCCAAGCTTAACAAGAGTTTAATTTTGATGAAGAGGTATCTCAACTCAAGAATTTCATGTTGATGAAGAGGAATGTTGATTCCATGTCTTCAAATGGTTAAAGCTTTAGCTCTCCAATCAATTACTTCAAGAGTGACTTCAATCCTCTTCCAATTTGCACACTTCACCTCTTCTTGGAGAAGCATATGTAGAGGCTTGTAAAAGATAAAGGATCCACGAAGAAGGACAAAGGCATGTAGAGGATAAAGAATCCATGAAATTGGTTCTTAATCTTAACAAACCAATGTAAGGATCAATACTTATCAAGAGTATGCATGATGGAATATCAAGCAAGGTTAACTTTTCCCAAAAATGCATGTGTTGATGAAATTATGGATAGAACTCCCTCCAAATGGTATTTAAAACTAAAAGGATCATTATGCATATCAAGAAGGAGGTTATGGGGTTCAACTAAGCTTCAAACTTTTGTAGAATGTCCATAGAAATCCCTAATTTGAGCAAGAATGCCCCAAAACCCTAATCCATTCAAAAAACCCTAATCCCCTATTAATTATGATGCAAGGGTGGTATGGATGGATAGAGAAAGGCTTGATGAGAATCTATATCCCAAAAAGCATAAAGGAAACCTTAATTTTTGAAGAGAAACCCCATTGAAGCAAAGAGGGAAAGGCACATGAAATCTTGGCTTAATCAACAACTAAATGTATGAATGGGTGGAGAGAAACATGAGGAAGATGAAAATGGTAACAATTTTGACATATGAGTAGAAACCCTAATTTTCAAAGAAAACTCTAATTCAAACTTGATGAAAATGAACATTGATCACATTTATGTGGAGCTTACATGTTGTAGAAGACCACCATCATCACCATTGATAGGGAAATGAAGTTGGCGCTAATTCATGGCCTCACGGCGGGTAGAAAATGGTGCTCCATACAGTCAATAGGGTGCTCTTGCTAAGCTCATGAAGTGCTCTAACAATGCCCCAAGGTTAGAAGAGTCAACCTTAGCCAAATAAGCTTAGAAGAGTCAACCTTAGCCAAATAAGCTCCATAGCCATGCGAAATATGTGCAAGAAGAGGGAAGAAGAAGCAAGCGCGAGAAATTCATTTTTTCCCCAATTTTGGTCCAAAAATCGATCCAGTATCCCAAATATGCTCAAAAATTTGGTCCCATGCCCAAATCATACGTAAACAGTTTAGGAAAAAGCCTAGATGAAGAAAAATTCATGAAATTTCACCATCTTCCCCATCACATCAACAAATCCAAGAAAATGCAGAGAAAATAACATGTAGAAATCAAGAAAATTGCCAAAATCATATGTAAACCTAATTTTCTTATAATTTCTTGCCCAAAATGCACTAGGAAGCTCCCAAAATCAAGATCAAAGATCTGATACCAATTGACATGAAGTAACCATAAGCTAAGATTTGGGACAAATCGTTATGTCGATTAACATGCAATTAGCAAGAAATCATACACAATGCCTAAGTGATTTAGCCTTTCACCAAAGGATGAAAATAGTCTTTCATAAGCCAAGGTATGGTAGCTCTAGGCTCCAATGTACATTCCAAATGTCATATGATCAAAGATACAAATGAGGGTCCATGAGCCCCTTTTATGATAAAAAACAGAAACAGGAGGGAGCACACACAAGAGAAGCAAACCCTAATCCATATCCATCAATCATAAAGAAGGAGAGAAGCCATAGTCACCATCTCTCTCACACACACAAAGGAGAACACAACATAGTGTTATGTCCACACTACAAAGTAAACCTAATGTAATGTCCACACCACACATGACCAGCTGGACGCGGTCATAAACACACCACACAATATCTATCTACCATACTGTCACTCTGTCAGCACCCATGTGCTATCCTCCAGCTGTATACGAGCTTGACATTTCAACACTCCCCCTCAAGCTCGACATGTCTATCTCTAGGACTCCCAATCTCGTACGGAAATACTCGAACTTATCCTTACCAAGTGCTTTGGTAAAGATATCTGCAACCTGCTCATCTGTCTGCACATATGTCAAATCAACATGCCTATCTAGCACCTTCTCTCTGATGAAATGATAGTGGACCTCAATATGTTTGGTCCTGGCATGATAAACTGGGTTGCTAGCAAGCTGAATACTACTCATGTTGTCACAATGAATGACAACTCTCATATCACTCTGTAACCTGACATCATCTAGCAACTTCTTCAACCACATAGCCTCACATGCAGCTATGGCTGCTCCACGATACTCTGCCTCTGTGGTAGATAAAGCAACTGTAGGTTGCTTTTTACTGCTCCAACTCACAGCTCCACTACCAAGACTGAAAACATAGCCACTGGTAGACCTCCTGTCATATGCACTACCGGCCCAATCTGCATATGTATATCCATAGACATGCATGTCTTTTCCTGCCTCATAGAAAAGACCATAATGCACGGTAGTTTTGACGTATCTCAGAATACGTCTCACAGCATCCAAGTGAGGTTTACGAGGACTTTGCATAAACTGACTCACCAAACCAACTGCATAACTGAGATCTGGCCTCGTAATGGTCATGTAGATAAGGCTACCAACCATTTTCCTGTACATGGTGATATCATCAAGCTCATCACCCAAATCAGCCCTAAGCTTCATGTTTTGCTCTAATGGTGTCAACATTGGTTTGCATGCTGTCATACCATACTTTGCCAGCATGTCAAGTGCATATTGCCTTTGCACCAACCATATACCCTTGCTTGTTTTAATCACCTCAATGCCAAGAAAGAACCTTAAATCACCAAGGTCTTTCATATCAAACTCTTTGCATAAAGAGGCCTTAACCTCATCAATGCCTTTCCCACAATCACCTGTGATAATCAAATCATCAACATAAATGACTATCATCACGATACCATCATGTGTCTTTTTCACATAAAGTGAAGAGTCTGCATTTCCAACCACAAATCCAATACTGACAAGATATCTGCTGATCTTGTCACTCCAAGCACGAGGTGCTTGCTTCAAACCATAGAGCGCTTTCTTTAACCTGCAAACAAAAGTCAGATATTTTGGATGTACATATCCTTCTGGCTGTTCCATGTACACCTCTTCTTGTAGTTCACCATTCAAGAAAGCATTTTTTACATCCATTTGATGTAAAGCCCAACCTTTTTTTACATCCATTTGATGTAAAGCCCAACCTTTTTGTGCTGCTAGTGCAATGATAGACCTCACTGTAGCCATCTTAGCCACTGGGCTGAAAGTTTCATCATAATCAAGACCATAAGTTTGTGCATATCCTTTAGCGACCAGCCTTGCCTTATGTCTCTCTATGCTGCCATCTGACTTGCACTTTACCTTATACACCCATTTGCAACCAATTGCATTCTTTCCTTGAGGTAACTCAGCCAATTCCCATGTATCATTTTTGTCCAAAGCATCCATCTCTTCATCCATGGCTTTCTCCCATACATGCTCTCCAATAGCCTTTGTATAGCATGTAGGTTCCACATGCTTTACCATAGATGTCATGTATGCATAGTGCATAGCAAAATCTCTATATGTCAATCTTTCAACTGGATATCTGACTCTCTGGGATCTCCGCAATGCATGCGGGTCACTCTGTACACCTGTAACACAAGCATGTGGTGGCACATATCTGTCCTGCCTAGCACCAGGTGTGCGTAAAACAGGTATGCCGAGCTCCTCATCCAGACTCTCAGAACTAGATGACTCATAACCTGTGATTCCAATTCCTTCGACTTTCTTCTTGCCTTTATCCATAGCACTACTCCCAGTGCTCACACTCTCATGCCTCAAACGTCCTGACCATGGACGTACACTGCTACTCTCAGCTTCTGCTGCTGGCCCAGACATAGTAGTAGAACTAGAACTTGCTTGTGATGGCAAGTTCACAGACACATCTGCCTCAAGTGAGTCAATAACTCCCTCATCTTTTGCTTTGTACCAACTAGCAAGCTCATCAAACACCACATCTCGTGAGATGACTACTTGTCTAGTTTGAGGGTTATAACATTTGTAGGCCTTTCGATCCTGTGCATATCCAACAAATACACATTTCTCTGCCTTAGGATCCAACTTCCGTCTTCTTTCATCAGGCACATGGACATAAGCTACGCATCCAAAGACTTTGAGATGTCCAATGTCTGGCCTGTAACCTGTAAGCCGCATCTCTGGCGTGCTTCCATGAATGGCTGCTGTAGGTGTTTTGTTCAGGATATACACTGCAGTAGCACATGCTTCTGCCCAATAGTAATCTGGCATGCTCTTTTCATTGAGCATTGCCCTTGCCACTTCACATATGACTCGATTCTTTCTCTCAGCCACACCATTCTGCTGAGGTGTATACCTGCATGTCAACTGTCTTCTTATCCCCTGCTTCCGCAAGAAATGCTCAAAAGCTTTTGAGGTGTATTCACCACCTCCATCTGTTCTCAAACATTTAATCCAACAGCCATATTGCTTTTCTACAAGAGCTTTGAAATCCATGAACTTTTCCAGCACTTCACTCTTCTCTTTCAAAAAATATATCCATGTCATCCTGCTGAAGTCATCTATAAATGTCACATAGTATAGACTTCCTTTGATAGATGGATTTTGTGCAGGGCCCCATACATCACTGTGTACTATCTCAAGTGGCCTGTTACTCATATTTCCTTCTCTAGGAAACCTCAACCTTGCCTGCTTTCCAAACTGACAGGCTTCACAAACATGCATATGTCCATCATATTTGAATCGAGGCAATCCACTGACAATGCCTCTTGTTTGCATGTTCTTTAATCTCTGTATATTGACATGTCCAATCCTCTTGTGCCACATGTCAATGTCCTGCACAATCCCATTGCTCTTTGAAAACATGGCTGAGCTCAATTCTGGTATGCCTGCATCCAATTTGAACAACCTTCCTTCCTTCTTGCCCTTGGCAATCAATCTACAGCCATGCTTAAAGTCTTCCACAAAACAGCCATTCTCATTGAATCTTACTTGTAGTCCCTGCTCAACCATTTGGCCTACTGATGCCAAATTCTTTGTGATGGATGGTACATATAATACTTCTGACATATTCTTCACATTTCCATCATGCATCCTCAAAGGCACACTGCCAACATGTGTTATAAGATGCTGAGTATCATCTCCTGTGACCACATAACCATTTGTATCCAATGGTTGCATCTTCTCAAACCACTCACCATGACATGTCATATGGTTTGAGGCACTTGAATCCATATACCATGACTCATCTCCTGCATTCTGAGAATCCATTGTCCCCATAATGTGCTTCATTGCAAAAAGATGATTTGAACTCCCATCATTGTTGCTGGTAGATGCATAATTTCCATGTTGTGGTCTTCCATTCCTCACATCATTCTGCTTTTTGTAACAATATTTTGCCATATGTCCAAGTTTGCCACAATAGTGACATTCAATCCCATTCAAATTTTGTTGAGGACCTTGCCATTGTCCTCTACCACACGAGCACCTGTTCCAAATCTCCCCCTATGGGATTGAAATCCACGACCTCCACGTGATCCAAATGATGACTGTGAATTCTGAAAATTCTGATTTGATTGTGGTTGAGTAGACCTGTCATTCCAACCACGTCCTCCACGGCCTCGAGGGGTAAATCTCCCCCTGCCTCGAAAGCCTCTAGATGAGTAAAAAGCCTGATTCCTTGCATGCTCATCATTGCTTGACGAGGATGCACCACCTGTAAGACTCATACCACCAAGTCCAAGTTTCAATTCTTCCACAATGAGCAATGACACAAGCTCATTAAAGTCTGGCATTCCTTCCAACCTTACTGAGATGGAAGTGTATTCTTTGCCTAAACCACGCAATGTGAGAGCAACCAAATCATCATCATCCCCCATTGGGGCATGGATTGATGACAAGGAATCTGCATAACCCTTGATTTCCTGAACATACTCATGTATACTCCTATTCCTTCGTGTTACACTGTGAATCTGTTGCTTTAGTTGTATCTTCCTTGCACCAGTGTCTGTCACATACATTCGGCACAATATAACCCATGCTTCTTTCGGTGTATCTGCATCTTGGATGTGAATAAGCAAGGCATCTGTTACACATATTGAAAAATAATGCAACACCTTCGAAGACCGCTCTACCCATTGCTTGTGAGCCACCAACTGAGCATTATTTGGTTGAGGAGGTAGGTATGGCTCCGGGTCTTCATATCCGAGACGAGACTCCATAAACCTTTACCTTTCAAAAAACTCTTCATTCAAAACTTCCACACTTGAAAGTTAGTGCGATCAAGCTTCTCTCCAACAATCTGTATCGGACCATCTCCCATTGTTGCAAAAATATAGTAGATGTACCCCTTTGACAAGTTGTATGCCGGACCTGTAAAGCTTCAAATCTCTCCAAATCACATCAAATGCTTGCAAATTGTGTGTATTAACATCCCACAATGATTCACCAACAATGTACACTCGATCAAAGTTGAAACCAAATGATACTCCTTCACAAAAAATTTTCTGGTTTTTTTTCTCGCCAGTAATTTCTCGCCAGTAACCAGTCAAGATTATGCTCTAAATCCTTCAAATCTTGTCCAAATTCAATGATTCAACTTGCATTGGCTTCCCAACACATTGCTCCAACATATCCTAGAAGGGTTTGATCAAATTCTTCAAGGTGAATGAGAACCACCAATTTTTGTAGCTCCCTGGTTTGCTTTTTTCTGCATCTGTCAGGTACCACCTCTCACTAAAAGTGCTCTATCTCCTTCAAATCTTATCCAAACTCAAAACTTTTTGAATCAAAAGTTTAGCAACTCATAGGACTCTACTTGTACCAAAGGAATTAGGCCAATTTGATATAGACAAGGATTAATGCCTTGATTAATAATGCTCTGTTTCTGGACAGACTTTCTGCAAACCTACACACCTCTGATAAAGTACTTCAATGAGCTCCAAATACATCAAATGAGCTGCAACCAAGCATCACAAGACCTTAGCAATGTCTTTGCTAAACTCCCCAAGCTTTGAATGGCATCAAATGGATTAGAAATGAGTGAATGGCTTGATATCAAATGAGACTATCCAGAATTCTGCAGAGAGATGCGCCGCCTACTCCTGGAGCTCTAGGAGAGAGGGTTTTTCACAATTGAATTGATAGAATGCTTAGCAATGACCTAATCTACCTTGTGCTTGAAGGGTTTGGCTCAATTCTTCCTCTAGCTCCTGCAATCAATCCTCCACGGAGGGTATGTCCACTGTTTTTGTGAAAAAACTAGAACCTTTTGCATAAATTCACTTCCACTTGATTTTGTTCAAATCTGTATGCATCAATCTGCTTCAAGATTCTGTATGTTGCTTGTGCCCACTTTGCTAATACATGTGCAAGCTCAAATACACGTGCCTTTGTATATACATTTGCCAAGAGTATATTCACTTCAAGCTTTCCATGAAAGCTTAGAGAAAAACCAGAAATTTTCTGCTTGCTTTATGCACTTCAATCTTCATTGAACCTGCTCTTTGGCACCTGCAATCCGCTCAAGGGAGTTTTGCTACTCTTACCAGTTAGGCCAAGCTTCAGATCTGTAACCGAGGTGAGCTCCACAGCTTCTCCTTTGCTCCAAGCTCCAATGGCTTCCTTCACAGCTTTTTCTTCTTCTTCCCTCTTCTCTCACTCACTCTCACAACACAGCTAATGAGCTCTTGGCTCTGATACCATGATAAAAAACAGAAACAGGAGGGAGCACACACAAGAGAAGCAAACCCTAATCCATATCCATCAATCATAAAGAAGGAGAGAAGCCATAGTCACCATCTCTCTCACACACACAAAGGAGAACACAACATAGTGTTATGTCCACACTACAAAGTAAACCTAATGTAATGTCCACACCACACATGACCAGCTGGACGCGGTCATAAACACACCACACAATATCTATCTACCATACTGTCACTCTGTCAGCACCCATGTGCTATCCTCCAGCTGTATACGAGCTTGACATTTCAACATTTTATACTTGAGTCCTATGACCATAAACCTAAGCTAACTATTAAAGTTGCTACTCCATTACACTTGAAGTTCATCAAAAGTTAGGGACAGTGCTGCGTTGAGTTCGTAGGAGCACTAGTAATTTTGTCTGGTTCTATGGATCGTTCCTCTCATTGGTCTCATTGAAACTTCCTAGTTCCACCTATTCTTCCATTCTTGCTCTAAGCCTTCCTTCCACCCAATCCTTCAAATCCTTCCATAGACTCGACCTACTTTGAAGTAGGGTGCCAATGGGAATCTGGACTTGTGAAGATAGAAGGATGAAAGACTTACAATATCTTTCGAAATGGGTGCAGGCACATGAATCTGGTTATCACTATTCATGCTTAGGTCAAGGTATAGGGTACATGGATATGAACTTTAGTGTCTGATCTTCTTGGGTGGTCATCCCTTAGATTCTTAAGATGCGTAGCAAGAGGGTCCACCTGGTGTGTGGGACTATCATGGCTTTTGGGTCCATGTCTCGAGGGAGGTTCTCCAGGAGTGCTTGGTTTTTGGGACTTTTGTTAAGCTCCTAGGTTTCCTTAGTAGGTTTTAAGTTAGGCATAGACCCCCGCAGTTTGAATTGCTTGAGGTTTCTCCTCCATTTGAGCTTGACAACAGTCCTTGACTAACTCCTGAGCGGCATTTAGCCTCCCCTTTTCCTCAATCGGGTTTGGATATTTGGCTAATTTTCTGGGTAGATGACTGGGATCTATTTGCTCTCTTATCTTTTCTTCATCAGATGAGGAGGATGACACATTAGTAGTTGTGGACCCACTTTGATAATATGGCTATCTTCCTTATCGATTTTTGTGGCCTTTTTCTTTCGAGAGCGCCTCGTTGGACCCACTTTGATAATATGGCTATCTTCCTTATCGATTTTTGTGGCCTTTTTCTTTCGAGAGCGCCTAGTTGCTTGTGCTTGTTCAGGAACCTACTTCGAAGACAAGATCCTTGCATGTCTTGAGGCTTCTTGCTTCCACGGATTAGACACAGCAGCAACAGCATGGGCTGCGGCTCTCGTTTAACTTTATTTCCCTTCCCCATTGCTCCCGTTGTTAATGGGCAATCCTTGTACATATGGTCTATCCCATAACCTGTGCATAAGAGAGTTAAGGTGGGAGTACTCATAGTGACTGGACATTCGGCTATTCAATGAGGTCCAACACAGTGATAGCATTGCATAGGGGATCGTTTAGACATGCTATTCAAGTCTCGTCACCCCGTGGTGTTGCGGTTGCTAGGTATACGGGGCACATGTGCTCACCCTCCATCATGTAATGGCTGAGGATTTATGGGGGCGGGCTGCTTGGCTCAGGGGGTTCGAGGCTAGTGTTATTGATAGCTTCTCCCTCCTCAACTTCTTCATAGATTTCCATAAGGGCTAATTGGTGAATAGGGGGGTCAATCGAGGTAATGGTGCTTGTGATGGAAGGACTGGGGGTGGCAAGGGTACTTCGGGTACCCTGAGGATTCCTCTCGCGGGGCCACTTTTCATGGCTAGGTTGAGGTGCATTATGTTGTGCTGGGGCTTGCAAGGCTAATGGTTGCCTCTGGTTAGGTGGCAAGGCCGTGATAGAGGCCTTGCTTGAGCAGCCTGTGGTGGTAGTAGTTTGAAGTATGTCATATGGCATATGTGGTGGCAGCATATGCTTCACCTTTGTAAAGGGGAGTCTCTTCTATAAAAATGATTTAAAAAAATATTATAATGCAAGTATACTTTCCACGTCTCTTGGCATATGGCATATGTGGTGGTAACATATGCTTCACCTTGGTAAAGGGGAGTTTCTCCTATAAAAAAGATAAAATATTATAATGCAAGTATGATTTTCGGGACTTTGTGTATTTTCCTTTAATCCCTTGTGTATTTTCCTTTAATCCCTTGCTTAATGTGTTAACTATCATGCTTATCACCATCACTGTCTTTCTCTCCCATCAGTCATGCTCTTGCCCTCTCTACATCAGGAACATCAAGATTAACATTTACATACTTTCTTGAATGTTCTCTCTCTCTCTCTCTCTCTCTCTCTCTCTCTCTCTCTCTCTGTTTTTTTGGTTTTCTTTTATAAGTGGTTTGTACATGTGGACTTTATCTATTATTGTAGCTTGTGAAACCAATGGGAGGATCTATCGCTTGAGATGTGTTCCTCCCATTGTTGATTAGTGAGGATCCCACATGGAAGTAGCAAGTAATCTAGAGAGGCTACTTGTAGTAAGCACTTTGGTTGCTTCTTCTTGACTTTCAATAAATTATCACACAATTAGTCGGTGATTTATTTTGCCAAATGATGCACATATGATGATCTGCACAACACCATATCACATGGGGTAAAGTTGAAAACAAGGTTTGATAGGGTTGTATTACCCTTATTGTCAACCTACATAGATGCTGGTGAAAATGATGGAAGCCACTATATGTAGTGGGGCTCATAGTAGCTGGTTGACTCTTTAGCTAATGTCTTTATCTAATGGGTATTCTATGTGAGGTAGTTTTGTTGTACATCAATCACATGAAACCTACACTTCAAAGGATTTATTACCAATATAGAATTCAACACTTTTTATCCATTGTCTTGTGTAAATGTTGGTCAACCTAGCAATTTCCAAGCTCCCATAAATATGATAGTGGGACCAGCTCAATAGGCTCTGGCTAGGAGTAATTTCCCCAAGGGTTCCCATTGCTAGTTCTAGCTCTTTTACATCGACTTGGCCTTATTTACCTTCCTCCCTCTTCTAGTTGTCACCTAAATGAGCTAGTGCCAAGTTACTAAGGGCGGAAGATTATTCTTGTTTTGAGAATATCTTTGCATTACGCACTTTGGCTACTGCCCACACTTGCAAGGATCAAGAGTAGGGTATTACACAGCATACACTGCATATACTCTCTCACATGGCATTAAAAGTCCAAGTGAGCTCCCATACTACGGGAAGCATCACTTAATTCGGTTTAAGGATACAGAAGTACAAGAGGGTGAACTTGAAGCTCGACAATTTTGGGATACATGTCAAATGCAAATTGAGGCCCCAAAACAGATAAGATAGATGTGCCTTTGCGAGAAAGGTATTTGAGATGTGCATACAAAAAGGGAAAACGCTCTGCTATTAGCGTGAGAGAGAGAGAGAGGCAGAGAGTCATGTGCATGTGCGTGCACATGCGTGAGAGAGAGAGAGAGAGAGAGAGAGAGAGAGAGAGAGAGAGAGAGAGAGAGAGAGAGAGAGAGATATGGTTGTAGAGAGGGAATCGGTTCTTTTCAGGAACCTTGGTCGCCTACAGTTTTGCGCGGGTTCAATATATATATATATATATATATATATATATATATATATATATAGAGAGAGAGAGAGAGAGAGAGAGAGAGAGAGAGAGAGAGAGAGAGAGAGAGAGGTATTAACGTCAATAGAATGCAACACGAGGGCATATACGACCAACGATGGGACTTGAACTCGGGTGGATCATGGCCTTTATAAGGGCCCTTGCACTAGCCAATCTGCCTCACTTGTGGGTGGCAGAAAGGTAGTGCAAGGGTCCTCTTTTATCACACACACACACACAGGGAGAGAGGAGGGATTAACGTCGGTAGAATGCAACACGAGGGTATATATGACCAACTCGGGTGGATCATGGCCTTTATAAGGGCCCTCGCACTACCCAATCTGCCCCACTTGTGGGTGACAGAAAGGTAGTGCGAGGGTCCTCTTTATGAGAAGAGATAGAGAGAGAGAGAGAGAGAGAGAGAGGGGGGGGGTTTATGAACATCTACTAAAGAATAAGAGGTCAATTTTGAAAGAAGAGGTTTATCAACATCTACTATTAGAATAAGAGGTTAATTTTGAATTAAACGTTAATTTAGAATAAGATGTGTTCCAAGAAAATTGAAGATTATAAATGGAGGGGAAGAGAGAGAAACAAAAACAAGTATAAGAAAAAGTAGTTAAGAGAGATGAAAACAAAGAAGAAGAAGAAGAAGAGGATGAGAGAAAGGTCACACAGAGAGAATAGGGAGGGAGGGTTCAAAATCAATTTGGAACAAGAAGAGAGCATTGATAATGATAATTTTATCACATTACATAATATTCAAAATTTGTAGCGCAGATGGCTTCTTACAAGGGCAGCAGAGAGCTCATGGTTTCTTGCTGCAAGACAGGCAGCAGAGTGGTTATGTTTCGACGTGCCCTCAAGGTAGTAGGTGAGTGCTATTTTGTTCCATTTTTGCCGAAGAAGCAAGCTGCTTTAGGTTTGGGTGAAGGGAGCGAGTCTTGCACGTTACAGGAGTCCGACTCAGAAGAAGACGAGTCAGACTCACACCCCAGGATAGACTCTAAGAATTCATTATGGACGTACATCCCAAGATGGCTGTGTAATCCACCCTGGCCGTACAGTTCCAGACATGCTCAGACACGAAGAGCCTCAAGCTAAGCATCTCCAAAGCAGCAGCAGCACCACTGTTGCTGCTATTGATGTGGTTCCCTCTTCTTTGCAACAAGGTCTGCCGCCCATGCCCTCAGTTGAGGACCTTGCTTGCATCTTGCTCAAGTGCAGAGAGGAGAGAAACCTCTGCCATGTGCTACGCTTGCACACGCACATACTTGAGCGTGGACTTGAAGCCCATCCTTCACTTGGCAACTACTTCATCTCCATGTTGGTGGAAGTTGGAAGTATGTGCCATGCTCAGCAGGTTTTTGACAGGCTTGTGTATCGCAATGAGTGTTCGTGGAACTCTCTCATCACAGGCTATGTTAAACATGGGAATTCACAGCATGCTCTCACCCTGTATCATAAAATGCAGGAGGATGACTCTCTACATCTTAGTGGTTATGCTTTTGTGGCCTTACTGAAGGCTTGCACCACACTGAAAGATCTCAAAAGTGGCTGCAAAATACATGCTGAGATTGCCAGAAAGGGGTTTCTTGAAAGAAACGTTTTTGTCAGCAGCACCTTGATTGACATGTATGCCAAATGTGGCTTGCTTGCAAAAGCACATGAAGTGTTTAACAACCTCCGGGCTCGTAACATAGTCTCGTGGAATGCACTGATATCAGGGTACGTGGAACATGGGCAGGGTGAGGAAGCACTCAACTGTTTCAAACAGATGCAACACGAGAGCATCTCTCCAGATGCCATCACGCTTGTTTCCAGCTTGAAAGCTTGTGGCAGCATAGGAGCCACTATCAAGGGACAAGTAATACACGCAGAGATTGTGAGAAAAGGGATGCTGGAAAGAGATGCTTTTGTTGGCAACATGTTGGTTGATATGTATGCTAAGTTGAGCTTGCTTGCAGAAGCACGGGAGGTGTTTGACAAGCTACCAGTTCGAGATGTAGTCTCATGGACTGCATTAATTGTAGGATATTCGGAACATGGGGGTGGGGAAGAGGCACTCAACTGTTTCAAACATATGCAACATGAGGGCATCTCTCCGGGTGCTGTCACATTTGTTTGCAGCTTGAAAGCTTGTGGCAGCATAGGCGCCACAACCAAGGGACAAGAAATACATGCTGAGATTGCCAAGAAAGGTTTGGAAAGAGAGCTCCTCATTGGCAACACCTTGGTCGATATGTATGCTAAATGTACCTTGCTTGCAGAAGCACAAGAAGTGTTCGACAAGCTCCCAGCACGAGATGTGGTCTCATGGACAGCCCTAATTGCAGCATATGCCGGAAACACACGTGGAATGGAGGCACTCTTTTGTCTCAAACAGATGCAAAACGAGGGTGTCTCTCTGGATGCTGTCACATGCATTTGTAGCTTGAAAGCTTGTGGCAGCATAGGAGCCGCAGACAAGGGCAGAGAAGTACATGCTGAGATTTCCAGAAAAGGGCTACTGGAAAGAGATGCTTTCATTGGTAGCACCTTGGTCGATATGTATGCTAAATGTGGCTCCCTTGTAGAAGCCCATGAAGTGTTTGACAAGCTTCAAGTTCGAGACGGGGTCTCATGGACTGCGCTGATTGCAGGATATACTGAACACGGGCGTGGAGAGGAGGCACTCAACTGTTTTGAACAGATGCAATATGAGGGTGCTTCTCCAAGTGCTGTCGCATTTGTTTGCAGCTTGAAAGCTTGTGGCAGCATAGGAGCCACCAACAAGGGCCGAGAAATACATGCTGAGATTGCCAGAAAGGGGTTGGAAAGAGACCTTGTGGTTGGCAGTGCCTTGGTTGATATGTATGCTAAATGTGGCTCACTTACAACAGCACGGGAAGTGTTTGACAAGCTTCCAGTCAGAGACTTGGTCTCAGGGAATGCACTAATTGCAGGATATGCCCAGCTTGGAGAGAGTGATAATGTTTTCCATATCTTTGACAGAATGATAGGAGAAGATATAAAGCCAGATTTGGTCACTTTCCTTGGTGTTCTTAATGTATGCAGTCATGCAGGTTTAGTGGATAAGGGTCAGATGTACTTCGACGCCATTAGAAACGACTATGGTTTCATCCCAACACTGGAGCATTACACTTGCATGGTCGATCTCCTTGGCCGTGCAGGCCATATAGACAAGGCAGTAGCAATGATCAAGGAGATCCCGCTCCATCCTGGTATTGTGATGTGGCATACTGTGTTGGGGGCTTGTCGAAAGTGGGGCAATGTGGAGCTTGGAAGACATGCCTTTGAACATGCAGTGCGATTGGATGCAGAGGACACTGCAGCTTATGCCTGTCTGTCTAACATCTATGCAGATGGAGTTATGGAGCAAGGTTGAGGCACTCAGTGTGGAAAAACATACATGAGAATAGGCAGGACATAGTTGGCTGACAACACCCTCAGAATTGTGCATTCCTTTTTGATTAGGGAGAAAAGATGTTCTTAAAGCAAAAACATTGATGCAAAGCTAGTTGTTCTTTCGATCAAAATAATGAAGGCAGGGTATGTCTCCGGGTTGCATTGGGTGTTGTGGGATATTTTCGATGATGCAAAGAAAGCTTTGTCATGCTGGCACAGTCAGAAATAGGTAGCCCTGGACAGATTGATGTAATAGCTGCAGTCAGGACTCAGGAGCTTGATTCACGCTTGTGCATCAGAGGGTGATGTGCCTTTAGGATGGCTATGTGTTTTGGAGCTCCTCTTAATTCTGTGTTATGAATGTAACGTGACCAAATGCTGTAAGTCTCTGAGATATCTTTGAGACAAGTTCGGTTTGGGTGGGGCCCACAATCTGGGGCGGTCTTGTGGGCTTGTGTCATTTGTCTCCTGTGATCTCAATGGTGTATCCTTGGAAAGAAAGAAAGTACGGAGTGTTACCAAAAAAAGAAAGAAAGAAAGGAGTGTTTGGGTGGTGTCTTCCCAAGTGCTGTTGTGCTCTGTCAAGAGAGTCTCCATACCTAAAAAAACTCACGACTCTATGTGGAGAACCAGACCTCTCTCCAAACAAACAATGATAACGCCCTCGAATGTCGTAATATGGTGAAAAATGTAGTCTAGCATACTCATTTATCCACCTCTTGCATGTCACATAGCATGCCGATCGAAAGCTCCCCATGCTCCTGTGTGAGATCCACCTCTTGATGTTATGAAACATGGAGCTTTTCTGTAGAAATCCTCACGGCATACCATGAGTGAACGCTTGAGTTTCCTAGCATACCTCCTCAGTCAGCCCGCCAAAGCAGCCTCTTTAAGGACTAATTGTGGATGGGGGTATCTCAAATTGAACTTATGCCCCATGCATGTAGAGTTGCTAAGAACTTTCATTTTACTCTCATTTGGTCAATACGACTACCCATATTGGGAATGTAACAATCCATAGAAAGTCCAGCCTTTGTCATTGTGGTCCATGCATACAAAAACTCATTCTCACTCTGAGCAGCTAGTTGCACAGAGGAAGATACCCAGTCATGGGAGTATGTGTCTGCCCTCTGTGTGATGGTGCATGTTATCAGCAGGTGTAATGAATCTATTGGCATTGGGCAAGCTGCAAACTTGGTGAAGATAATGTACTCTGAACAGTGAGATGAAGGGTTTACTAGATAACGGTGCTACAGCCTCCTAGGCTCCACTGTAGCTGAGGGAAGTCCACAACAACCAAAAGGATACACCATACATTACTATTGGCTTGACAAGGAAATTAAAAGGAGTGCCTTGGTTTGAACCTGTTGAAAATGAGCTTGAAAGCATTGTTTTTTTGCAAATTAAATGATGGAAAGAACTCAAAATACATGTTTTCCAACTCCCAGAGTATGTATTCTCATCAAATAAATTCTTTCCTAACATCATCTACATAAAAAAGGATAGAGACCAAAAATGTAGAGTGGATCTGGACAAAATCAACCTTGATTTGTGTAGAGTTCAAAGAGTGAAGGGCATAGTTAATTACCTTGGTTCACCCCAATTGTGCTACATAAGTCCTTTGAGAGTCCCTGCTCTTCTAGTGACCTATTCTTGCTAATCTCACCAAGGAACACCTATAACTGCTATGTTGCAAACGCTAGTGTAGCAAAAACATGTTGGGATACTTGCCACAGGACATTGCAATAAGCAAGAAGGTGAGTAAGCTTATGGTTGGAAAAAACAAAAAGAAGTGCAAAAGAATGTACATAAAAGTAAGCAAAGAATCTGTATGCTGCTGAGCTTGAATTTGTTGAGGGAACTCTTTTGTATTTTCATCGATGAGAAAGATGTTTCTAGGGTGTGCTTATTACATAGGAATCAAGTTTATTGTAAGTGTGATTCCACATTGAAACATCATGAATCAAGAGAAACACAGAACTATGCTTTAAGTGCTGAGGGACTCTCGTGTAGTTTCATTGTGAGTGTAGTGCTATGATGAAATATAAAAGTAAGAATATTTATGAATAACAAAGCAATGTTCTTACTTGTGCATCAAGTATAGGTGCATTGTTCATCTTACCTTATATAATAAAAGTGTAAGAGTGACCAAAGATTAAATGTCATGATTAAGATTGAAAGACTTGAAATTAAAAAATCTTCGTCTTTTATAAGTGGTACTTTGTGTGAACATAAATATACCTTCTAAAAAATGGAGTTGTCATCGTCAAATTTTCATCATCTTGCAACATCTATGTGATGGTAGATTAATTGTGCTCTGAATATGTCATGTTGTATTTGTATCTGTGTGGAGTCTTGCCATTATTATTTTAGTCATGTTTCACAACAATAGGCACATGAAAGAGACTAGCTTGACTTAGGCTATCAACAAGTTTGTGTGATGCTAATGAGTATGCCCAAGAAGTCGTTAGCAAGTATTTGTGAATTATATATTTAAATGAGGATAAAAGAGTTTGATAGAGACAATGTGAATCATTGGGCGGGGTGGTCAAAGATGAGGCCACATAAGGTTCCTGCTGATTATAGGAAAGGTAATGAGTTGTACCATGGGCCACACTTACGCCTTCCATGGTTCCCCATCTAAAAATGTACCTAGAGGTTTGTCGACAATGTGGTTCACTATATATCTACGAAAGAACATGACCTATGTGTCTATAATATGCACAACTTGTGTATATATTGAAGGTGGCGTACATGGGCATTGGAAAAAAGGTGGACCCATGTAGAAGCTTTTTCCAATGAAAACTTCAACACTCTGCTTTCTTCGACACTTATTTATTCGCTTTCTTCGACTTTTATACATGGTTTGAGATAGAAAATTGACGGTTGATGTGTAACGAAGCTAGTTGATAAGGTGAGTGTCAATGAGGCTGGGTTGTCTATGAAAATGGAAGAAGTTAGGATACATTGGTAAATCAAGAGCTCGGACATGGCCAAATAGATACGAGTACTTCTTTAGTCCTTTTTTGAAACGTTGGTGGCTATTCGGTCCACTTGTTGCTTGAAGCATGGCGATGTCAGTAGACAAAAAGGAAGCATTATAAAGCGTCGATGGCTTAGGGGTGAAATTTTGGATTGCATGACAATGCCGACCTTGAATGTGCAACGTTGCGTTGACCTTTTTGGCATCTCTACAGATGTAGGCAAGTTGTGTGCCTTGGAGCATGGTTGACTGAATCATCGCGTTGTGTGAAGATCGCCATTTAGGTGCATGGATCTAGTGGCACGATGGAAAGAGAGCTCGAGTCAGCAAGAACTAGACTTAATGAAGAAGACAAGACCCGTACAGCAATTGGATCGAAGGCAAGCATGCAAATGGTGGCATAGGGCATCGATGCTGCATGCAAGAATGGAATCTGGTGTTGAGGTACCTTGATAAGGTATGGTAGAGACCACTAGGTACGAGTGACGAAAGGCATAGGTGTAGAATGGACCACAAGGTAGGAAGGACGGTCCGATCTTGTATTTCTAAGTGCCGGTGGTGAAAGGATGTGGCATCATCCACCATGATGTGTGCGCAATCAATTAAGTTCTTAGTTTTTGGTAAGTGCATAGTCGTTCTATGGGCAATGTAGTGTTAATGCCAAGTATATGTGACATGGAGTGTTCGAAAAGGGTTTTGGATTATCTAGGAAGAGGCTTTTAGCTCCACCCTCCGTGGGGAGCGCTCTACCCACTTTGTGGGGAGTCCAAATAAGCAGTAAAAGGAGGTGAAAGGTATTACCTGCACTTACTGGTTTGTCAGGAAGAGCGTGAGCGTTACGATGATCAGCCGGATGCAGTCTTCTTCTTGCCCATGGCTTCTTGCGGCGGTGGGTTTGTCTTATTCCTGGCATTCGGGGTCGGTGTGCCGGTTGGTTGCTTGGCTTGACATCCCGGGTTGTTGATGGAGAAGCCAGGGTCAGTGGTTTGAGTTGGCATGCCGTTTTGGTGTTACCGGTGGTGTTGTAGCAGGTTCCTCAAGGTCAAGCTTTCTTTACTTTTGTTCTTTCGGAGCTGCTCGGAGGACGTAAGCTTTTCCCTTTTATCTGATTTGATCCTTGCTCCTGCTGGTTTCCATTCGGCCGCTTCAAGGGTGACTTTAGCAGCTAGACTTGCAAGACATCGGATTCCTTAAGATTGAACTGGTCTGGCTGGTTTGATTGTCAAAAACACTATCAAAACGGCCTCTCATCCCTTGAAAGCCTTTTGGTTTTTGTCCAAATTCCCACCAATAAGCTCCCCTCGTTTCGATTTATATAGCAATAGTATGATATCGACAATAAATATATTCACCATGATGAGTGCCCCCCTTGCAAACACAGTAGTCGACAGAGGTCCCTAACTTCAATAGTTGACCACTTTCAAAAATTCTCTTTATCATTATGCTGCCAAACTTTTCCATTGAATACATCAATAATGCAACCTCTGCACAATGCTGTGAATATACATCTCCAAATAGAGAAGTGAAATTGTGGCCGTGTCCAAAGCAGCAATCTTCCAGATTGGAAAAGTGTTTCCCCCTTGAGCTTACTCGAGGAATCCCTTTCTCTGCCAAAACACCCGTCATTGCCCTCGCTCAATGCCCTCATCACAGTTGCTGAGACTAGGCTGAGCGTCTCCCTGATTGGGACAGAGCCGCCCCATGGAGTAGAGAGGGTGCAGGTAGGGCTGGTGGCGGTGGAAGATCATCATGCAGGGGAAGAAGATCATCATGCCATGCTTTACTAGACGGTTCAGGTTATACTAATGCTGCTTTTGACCTGCAATCTCAAGAGAGATGTCATGTCTCATCTGAATTAGAAAGCCCATCAGAAATTGCCGTGAAAGAAATTCATACAGTACGTGAACTTCATGTCGATGTGAAATCAAATAACAGTGGGAGTAATCATGGTAGAAGTGGCATCGTATCTTTTTATTCTGGTGGGTAGCATGGGTTGGGCCAACCAAAAGTTAGTGAAGAGATTCAAGCTAAGAGCGATGCATGGGTCTCTCTACTGTGGATTCTTGGTCCGATTGCACTGTCTTGTTGCCAATTGGAGCATTTGCAATTGTGTGGCCGTGGACTGGGCCAGCAACTGCAGCAGCACTTTTCCCATATATTGCTGGAGTTGTTGTCCAATATGGCTTTAAGCAAGTTGTTCAAGAGAGGAAGTCATCTCTGTGGCCATTAATCCCTATAGTTTTTCAGTGGATTGTGCAGGATCTCTAGTTGCTTGGGATTTTCAATTGACTTCTGGAAAGTGCGCTTGGCTGGAGCGTTTGATAAAAAGATTACAATATTTTCAGGATATCTACAACAATATGCCAAAATTCAAGAGTTTTCATATTTTTATGATATTTGAACACCACTTTTATTGTTTTATTCTCAACTCATCATACCTTGAGGTAAAATTTTCTCATCATCAGTAAATATTAATTCCATCAATCATATCTACATTTCTTTATCTAACACTTTACCATGTAGATGTGTTTCCCCAACATCATATGAGTACGTATTTAACCTATTCATTATTGCATTATGTGCTTAAAATTGGTAATAATTAATTCAAGATATATGAATCCTAGAACTTCTTTTAAATTTTTTGGTACCATATAGCATGTGCAGTAATATTTCTCTTTCAGGATGATTCCAGTACTCCCAAGTAAGTTCCTCTATTTTCCATAATTAAAATATCACATATATTTACGATATTTGTGACCTTTTAATGATGTGTTTTGTAGCAAAGCTGTACAACACTTGCAAGTAAGTTGTTATCCTCTATGATTTAGTAAATAAAATTTTTAATATTTCTATGTAAGTTTTATCTTTCAAACATAGACTCAAACACCTTTCCACATAAGTTTCTCATCCATATTCTTACAATAATTATCATGCTTAAATAGTTATTCATAGAATTTCAATTCGTACTACTCTAAGTTCTATTTCTTATATTAAAGTCGTAACTTAATATAACCCTAATTACGTTTGAAAGATAAATTATATTTCAATCCGTTTGCATTGTTTCTCATCTTTCTCAATGTAGAACATCATTTTGTAATCGGATATATATATATATATATATATATATATATATATATATATATATATAAAAGGTACGACTCTCTTACGCTTCAGTTTCATGTTTATTATTTAAATCTATTTCAACTACAAATGTAAATTAATCTTTTATCATCTAAACTTGTTCATTTAATTAAAATATTTAGAATCATTACTTGTTATTCGTGTTTTATCAGATTTATCCATTTTTCATTCATAATCTCACATCCCCTCAAATAACCTTTTCAACTCAAGGTTAATATTTTCCTATCCTTATATCCATAACCAATTTAACTTTCATTCTTATGATGTTACGCATCTCATGAGATCCTGTTTAATAACTTTATATATACCATGTCCATAGAAGTAATAACAACTCACATCCCTTTGAGTGTTAAAATTCCATTGATAGATAATTTCAATGACACCAACGATGGAGGTATGTATATATATTCACTTTCTTTTATACAACTTTTTCATAAGTATTTCTATAATATCTTTTCAACCTAAGAACCTGATTTTAATAAACCTTGTTGAAACTATGGATCGAGCTCTCCTAAACTACACATCCTAATAACAAGACATTTAACTAATCATAAACTAGTCATACACTAATGAGAACACTAATCTAAGGTGGATAAAAATGAAGAAGACTAATTGTGATGAGTGTGTGCTAATTAAGTTTAGACTCAAGTTCAGTTAGGTTACAAGATGGAAACTTGTACTCATAAAAAGACTTGAGATGTTGTGCTTGTATTCCATTGCTTGAAATGTCCTCCTTTTATATGAGGAGAGTATAACTTTAGCATTTCTCTTGCATATGGGATAATTCACACACTTAGTGATGTGCCTTCTCACACTCACTCCATGCTTTCCTTGTGCTCTCTGGCACCACATTTCTCAACACCCCCCCTTAGTGCCAAATCTTTGGGCTACTCAAGGTGGTTGGATGTCGGTTATAAATCTTGTTTGACTTTTTTACTTTTTACATTTCCCTATGTGATGTGAGCAACTTTGGCCCCCATGTGCTACTTTGGCACTTCCCCCCATAAATACTACTTTGGCTTTAAGTGAGAGATAAATTTCCAGCTTGGGTAGGTCATCGATCCTAGAGGCAAGAACTTTTTGTAGGAAGTAGGATTTACAAATTTTTGGTAATGAAATGGGTAGCTTCTTTTGATGTGGACTAGATGCAATTTCCCATTTATGGTTTTCACACCTATGCTCGCATACTCATGTGGTTGTGGCATTTTTATAAGAGTTGCATGCTTCTTTTTCTCATGCACATGCATTAGCGTGCTCATTTGGCCGCTTTCACAAAATGTTTCCAACTTTGTTGATCTAAACCTTATTGATGCATAATGTCGTTGGTGATGTTGAATCCCATGATGTAATCATACATGTTGCACATATAAATTTAACTTCAAGGACCATAAGGTCATTGCCCATGTGAATGCCTTTAATAGAGGGAAATGTTTATTAAACCTTGATGGCTTTTTAATTTTTATTTATTATTATTTTATTTTTTAAAGGCTTTCAGCCTTATCTCTTGAAATTCGCGTGGCCATGAAGTGTCCGCTCTCTGCTTCTCGCGCTAGCATTTGATGGTCGACTTTTCTGCACTTCTTCAGCTGGCCACCGACGATCACTTTCCTGTCACCACTTGCTTCTTAAGTTCTCAGATCCGTACTACTTTCTTGATGCTTACTTCTCTTATGTGATCTTATTAATCCCAAGGTGTCTCTTTCTCAAATGCTCCCAACTAACTAAATGCTCCACAATGAAATAAGGATTAATACAAAAATAAGGAATAAGAATAGAACCCAAGCTAATGAGTAACTAAATGCTCCACAATGAAATAAGGATGTTAGATAACCGTAACGCCGCTACGGGCGTTACCACGAGAGGGGACGGCCTCTGGCTCACCACCCAGCCATAGAGGAAGAATAAGGATTGCCCCTCATCCCCCAGGCTATATAGTGTGTGGCCTGCCGTCCACACTAGCCTGGCCGTCCATGACTCCGCATGGGCGTCCTCTCCCACTGAACCCCGGACATGGCCATCCAGTCTGCCGTCGGTCACAGGCATTACAGCCTACGTGACATTACCCCCCCTTAAGAAGAGTTTTCGTCCCCGAAAACAAATTGGGGAAACCTTTTGGAAATTGCACTACAGCGTTCCCAGGTTGCTACCTCCTCATTCCTATCTGTCCATTTAACAAGTACCTCCTGGTACACTTTATGTCGGGTTTGTCTATCACGATACTGTAGAATCTTTTCAGGTTCATGTGGTATCTTTGGTGGCTCTATCAAGTCCACCAAAATCTCTGGAGAAACTGCGTTCTCTAACCCGTGAACTGATTTCTTCAGTTTACTGACATGGAAGACAGGATGGACTTGAGAACTCTCCGGTAACTCAAGTTTATATGCTACGTCCCCAATCTTCTTAAGGATTTTAAAAGGACCACAATATCTCGGAGAAAGTTTATCACACTTTCCCGTTTTCATGGTTTCTGACTGCGCAGGAACCTTGAGGAATACAAAGTCACCTTCTGCAAAGGTCACCTTTCTTCGTCCTTTATCCACATAAGTTTTAGCACGATCCTGAGTGCTACGAATGCTCTCACGTGCGGCTTTGAGCATATCATTCATATCTTCAAGGAAATCCTTGACAGATTGAACCTTCTCCTTTTCTAGGCCTACAGCCATTGGAGATCTCGGCTGGAATCCATACATTAACATGAATGGTGTAAATCCAGTCGCTGAGTGTTTGGAGCTGTTATAGGCAAACTCCAATAAGGGCAAGTACTCTTCCCAATTAGATTGCTTCTTACTAACATAAGAACGCAACATATCCTCTAGAATTTGGTTAACTCTTTCAGTTTGACCATCAGACTCCGGATGATCTGCCGTACTCATACTCAGAGTAGTATCCAGCTTTTTGAAGACTTCCCTCCAAAAAAGACTGTTGAACTTTCTATCTCTATCCGACACTATATCTGCGGGCAGGCCATATAGCTTGTAGAGATGTTCAATAAAGAGTTTTGCCAACTCTGGCGTTTTTACAGTTTTCTTCGTGGCAATAAACTTTGCCATTTTAGTTAACCTGTCCACTACCACCCACACCGAGTCATTCCCTCGACTCGTCTTGGGTAAACCGGTAATGAAATCCATGGAAATGCTTTCCCATTTCCCTTGAGGAATCTCCAACGGATGGAGTAGTCCTCCAACCTTAAGACGTTCATGTTTATTGACCTGGCACTTATTGCATTTCAGCACATAAGTCTGGACGTCCTTAAACAAACTAGGCCAATAAAACTGTCTTTTTACTAGTGCATAGGTCTTTTGAATCCCGGGATGACCCGCACTTGGACTATCATTACTTTCTTTTAGAATTTGGGCCCGAAAGTCACCAATAGTTGGTACACATATTCTACCCTTGTAGAGTAAGTACCCGTCGTCAATGGAGTAATTAGCATATTTCTCCCCCCGACGAAGTTTATCACTCCCCTTTGAAGCCGTGGCAGTCAAAGGTGATGAAGGGCCTACGTCAGAACTCTCCGGTTCCAAACTATACCCAGAAGACACGGCTAGTCTCTCCGGACTAACTCTCGCTTCCCTTCCCGTTGCACCTTCGGCCAGTCTCTCCGGACTAGCAATACGTGCCAACGAGGGAGGTGGTCGCGTCTGTGAAGAAGTGCGTATGCGTACAGAGCGCCAGACCTCTGTAAAAGATGGATCATGCTCACATAAACCACGTAGGGACTCCAAGAAATCATTCTTGAAGACTGTGAAACTAAGTTCATTAATTTGTGGCATGCGACTAAGTGCATCTGCCACCACGTTATACTTACCTTTCTGGTAACGTATCTGAAGGTCAAACTCCTATAGAATCTCCGCCCACCGAGCTTTTCTACCCTTCAGTTCATTTTGACTTGAAAGCCATTTCAGACTTTCATGGTCCGTCCGGACCTCAAAAGTGGCACCATATAAATAGTGTCTCCACTTTTTCAGTGCATGAACTATCGCTAGTAACTCTCGCTCGTAAGCCAAGTAGTTACGTTGCGCACGATCTAACTTTTTACTTTCAAATGCAATTGGGCGTCCCCTTTGCATTAGTACGGCCCCCATGGCCTCATTACTAGCGTCTGTTTCCAAAACAAACGGCTCATTTGGATCGACAATCGTCAAAATAGGTGCAGCTGCTACGGCCACCTTGAGCTTGTCAAAGCTCTTCTGTTGGGCATCCCCCCAACTTATGTTTTTTGTTTTTGACCGTAACTGGTCAGTCAACGGGACTGCGATCTTCGCGTAGTCCTTCACATACTATCGGTAGAACCCCGACATGCCAAGAAAAATCTGCAGTTTCTCGAGATTCTTCGGCGCTGGCCATTTAAGAATAGCCTCTACTTTTTCTGGCTCCATCCGCATACCATGGGCAGATATAATATGGCCAAGGTAGTGAATTTCTGTTTCAAAAAATTCACATTTGCTTTTCTTCGCAAATAATTTGTGCTCTCGCAACAACTTGAACACTAGACGCAAATGCTCTATGTGTTCTTTCTGTGTCTTACTGTACACAAGAATATCATCTAGGAAAACTACTACGGATTTTCCCAGATATGGACGTAAAATACTGTCCATTAGCGTCATAAACGTCGCTGGAGCATTGGTTAGCCCAAATGGCATAACCAAAAACTCAAAATGCTCGAAACGGGTCCTAAATGCTGTCTTCGCAACATCTTCTTGTTTAATTCTAACCTGATGATACCCAGATCTCAGGTCTATTTTTGTGAAGTATCTCGATCCATAGAGTTGATCAAACAACTCATCCATGCGTGGCATCGGATACTTGTTCTTAATCGTTATCTGATTAAGAGCCCTATAGTCTATGCACATCCGCATAGATCCGTCTTTCTTCTTTACCAGAAGAATAGGCGATGCCCACGGACTTGAACTAGGCCGAATAAAGCCTTTGTTCAAATATTCCGTTAATTGTTTTTCCACCTCCTGTGCCTCGGAGTGGCTTAATCTATAAGCAGGTTTGCTTATAGGTTTTGATCCTGGCATAACTTCGATGCCATGGTCTACTTCCCTAGATGGTGGTAAACCATCTGGTAAATCATTAGGAAAAACATCCTGAAATTCCTCTAATAAATTCGTTAAAGTATCTACGTACTTTTTCTTTAATGTCTCATTCACCTTGGATTTTTGTTTGTTTGAATCACATGCATGCCAAACAGGGTTTTCAAACAGTGTGTCTCGTCCAAGGTTATTTTGTTTTTCTTGTTTGTCTACGCAAACATCATTTATCGTTTCATCTACGGAAACAGAATTTAAAAGAGGGTAACAAGCATATACCTCTGCTATCTGGTCTCTGCGGACCGCTGTACACAACTCCATGGAGGAAATAAGTGGTGTGGCAGGGACAGTACGGTCGCCCTGCAGGGTGATGACTCTACCTCCATGCTGAAAACATAGCGTGTTATGTAAGTAATTCCGAGCTAGACTAGGGCCCAAGCCATACAGCCACTCCCTGCCTAGATATACGTCTGCTTTGGCTAAGTGCATGACCTGAAAGTCAAGCGTAGCCTCATAGTCCTGCATAGATAATGGGACCCCCAATACTACGGTATTCCATACCGTTTTGTCATATCCGTTGGCTAGGCCAACAGTATACTCATGATCACTCCGGGTCTCAGTCAATCCCAATTTCTTGACTAACGAGTAGTTCAAGAAGTTGTGACTAGCTCCATCATCAATAAAAACTGTGACTCTACGGCCACCTATGGTGCCATACATGCGCACCATGTCATGCGGACCTACAGTAGGCTGCCACATCGCTGGTGTCACTGAACAAGCGTGATGCTCATCACAATGACACACTGTCACCTCTCTGAACTCTGCGAAACTGAGAGGGAGTCTCTGCACTGTATGCAACTGCCTAGAAGATTTACCATCTTTTTTGGGCTCGTTGCCACTCGTGCTGGCTTTAGGCTTTGGACACTCAGCCTTCGTGTGTCCTACTTCATTGCAATTAAAGCAGCGATTTTCCTTTCGCGCTTTAATATATTGCTCTTTCTTTTGGTTTTCGGTGTCTCTTTTTTTTCTGGATGGTCGCGGTTTTTTTGACCAATGACCACCCTGTCCTTCTTGGTCCGTCCTATCCCCTTGTTTGTCACTGCGGAACCCTTTTCTTTTGAGGCTTGACCTCCTCTTTTCACTACCCTCGGCCCTGCTAGAACCACCACGCGCACTACGGCGCTTGATGTCATCGAATATCTGTGCATATTGAATTGCCTCTGCTAAGTCTTTAGGCTGTAGGGATTCTACGTACTCAAGGTAATCATCTTTGAGGCCTCTCTTAAAGCCCCGCAATGTTTGGAATGCATCGATTCCTTTTAACTTGAGTACTATCTCCCTGTAGTTTGAGATGTACTGAGTTAGGGATTTGTTCTCCATCGAGCACTTGTCCCATAACTCCCAGCTTCTCTCTGCCTCATTAACAGGCAAAAATTCTTTTCGAAACATTGTTTCAAATTCTGTCCAAGTGGCAGGGCGAGTTGTCAGACTCATCCACCACTTGTACGCTTTGCCGGTTAAAGAGGCTAGCCTCTACGGGCTGTATATGGCTAGGCTGCTGTCGCAGCGCGTGCAAATCTGACCACTTCGCTAGAAACATATTGACTGAGTCCTTGTTTCTCTCCTTTTCCTCGCCACCAAAACTAGGCGGCTTTAAGTCTTTTAACAACGACGAAGCTGTCGCTACGGACGGCCCCGCAGGCGCATCGGCCTGTACTCCTGCAACCACTGGCGAGGCTACGCTCACCCGTGCTGTAGGAGCTCGGCTACCACGAGGAGTCGGAGTACTAGCCGAGGCGGCTGTCAGTGCATCTAACCGTGTGGAGATGCTCTGTAGCATTGTGACTAAATCAGCCTAGACTTTACCCATAGTGTTCAATTTGGCATTAAGATATTTAAACAGTCCACTAGAGAGCTCCGTCTCTGTCAGGACATCAGCAGGGTCCAGTAGGTCATAGTCATCGTCGTCATAATCCAAGAGGTCCTCCTCGGTCCCCTTGGCGACGTCATTGTTCATGTCCTCTAGCTCATCGGCCAGAAAGGGGTCATCAGCCAATGCGGCCACTGCGGGCTCGCTGGGTCCTAAGGCAGGGTCAATAGACGAGGAGGGCGCTGGCGGATCACGAGTGATCGATAAGCGCGCTCCGGACCGAACAACGGTCGGGCGTGTACGGCCTGACAATTCGGTCGGGGTCAAACCCGCGACCGAGGACAAGAGACTGGAAAAACCTAGAGAAGTAGAAGGCGGTGGGGACACACTACGCCTTGCAGACATTTTAATTCTTGCAAAAAATAATGCGAGAACTCGGAAATTACTAAAAAAAACGCTAATAAAAATGAGCAATGGTGGAGAGAGAATAATAGTCACCCCCCTTTACGGTCGCTTGTCGATTTGTTGCGTTGCGAGCCTCTACAAGGACGCTTCCGGGATGCTTTGATCCACGAGAAAATATGCCTGCAACTCATAACAAAATTAACTCCGGAAACACTTATCCCTTGCCGGGATTATTTCTTGCGGGAATGATTCTCCTCCCCAGCCGAGAGAGAGGTTTCCTTGAATTTTCTCATATAATTTACAAAAATGAATAATGAAAATTATTTTTATTTTAAAAAAAATAAATGTTTTTTTGGCAGTTTCTGGCCGCTGGTGGGCGTCTGGCGTGTGCTGGGCGTTGTGGCTCTGGCCGCCGCCGCCGTTGGCTGGCTGGCGTTGCCGCTGGCCGCCCATGGCTGGCCTGGCTGGCTAGCCGCCGCCGCCCATGGCTGGCTGGCGCCGCCGCCTGCTGGCCGCCCAGGGCTGGCTGGCCTCCACCGGCTGGCCTGACGCCGCCGTGGGTATGGCTTGCTGCAAGTAACCCCCCAACTCACTCAGCACAACAGCAGCACAACACCATTACGAGCTTTTCTGCTCTTCGCCCCCGCCACACAACGCATTAACGCGTTTCGTGGGACTGGCCGGGCTGGTCTTCGCCTGCCCATCCCACACAGAGTTAAATATTCTATATATTTTGTGGGGTTGGTCTGCGCCCCCCACCTCGACACACAGGTCGTTTGCGCCCACACCTCCACGCTTGCGCCAGGTAGCGTTTCAAGGCTTGCTGGGGCTGGCTGGTCTTTGCCCCCCACCCCATGCATTTCAGCAGGGCATGGGTTTCGCCGCCCAACCCCCACACACAGGGGCTGTCGTGGGCGTGGTCTGCGCCCCCCCCCTTCAACACAGACGAAATTTTTTTTTGAAAACCTTCAACGCAGAGCTTTCAAAGCGATTCAACGCAGAAAAAAAAATGAAAACAAACACATTTTGCTTACCTCGATGCTGTGTGTGACGGGGAGAGAGAATGAGAGAGAGAGAGAAAGAGTTCTTCCCTTCAAGAGTCTTGGCCCTCCTTCCTCCACACATTCCCTTGTGGAGATAAGGGTGAGGAGATTGTGGATGAAAACCACTGAGTGGGCTCCGGTCCCCCGTTCGCGCGCGGACTCTCACGATTCCTCCGAACCATGCTCTGATACCAGTGTTAGATAACCGTAACGCCGCTACGGGCGTTACCACGAGAGGGGACGGCCTCTGGCTCACCACCCAGCCATAGAGGAAGAATAAGGATTGCCCCTCATCCCCCAGGCTATATAGTGTGTGGCCTGCCGTCCACACTAGCCTGGCCGCCCATGACTCCGCATGGGCGTCCTCTCCCACTGAACCCCGGACATGGCCATCCGGTCTGCCGTCGGTCACAGGCATTACAGCCTACGTGACAAAGGATTAATACAAAAATAAGGAATAAGAATAGAACCCAAGCTAATGAGTGAGTATAATCAGTTGCTAATACTAAAAACCGAAGCTAAGAGAGCTAGACCTAAGCTCTGATACCATGTTGAAACTATGGATCGAGCTCTCCTTACACATCCTAATAACAAGATATTTAACTAATCATAAACTAATCCTACACTAATGACAATACTAATCTAAGGTGGATAAAAATGAAGAAGACTCATTTTGATGAGTGTGTGCTAATTAAGTTTAGACTCAAGTTCAATTAGGTTACAAGATGGAAACTTGTACTCATAAAAAGACTTGAGATGTTGTTCTTGTATTTCATTGCTTGAAATGTCCTTTTATATGAGGAGAGTACAACTTTAGCATTTCTCTTGCATGTGAGATAATTCTCACTTGGTGATGTGCCTTCTCACACTCACTCCATGCTTTCCTTGTGCTCTTTGTTGGCACCACATTTCTCAATAAACCTTAGATTCAACATTAAGATTAGTTCAAGTTCAATAACTTAAATGAAATTTCTAGATAGAGAAAATTTGTGTCAGAATTTAAGTTTCAGAGGGAACTGGCCACTCTGCCTCAAACTTTTATTCTAAAGGAAGTGATGTATGGAATTAATCTGGTGGTATGGGACATCATATTGGTTTTATATACTTACTCTAGACACATTTATGTCTTGTATATTTTTACCATCCTGTGTGTCTATGTACAACGCGCCTATGTGGTATGGGACACAGACTCATTTTACATACATTCATTTGATTGGTTCACTGCATATGCATATTATGTAGATCTAGTCTTCCACACCAATCATGAAGCCATCCTCTCATGCGTTTATGCAACTGTATATTGGAGACGCTTGTATATGGTATGTTGTGGGCCTCCACTGTTTGTTTTAGTTGGTTTATATGGAGGGGTGATTTCTAGGGTACTTACGCTTGGCAAATATGTGTGTGGTTGCCTCCACTATTTTTTCAGTTGGTTCGTATGGAGGGGTGATTCCCGGGGTACTTACACTTGGCAAACATGTGTGTGGATGTTATTTGATTATTTATGGGTTGTCTATATCTCAAGACGACGTTGGGATTAATTGATGTGTTTAATTAATTATTTAATTGACGTGGATAGTGTCTTAAGTATAGCAACGAGTAGTGCGAGGGTACCGATTGAGGTGTCACTGCATGAGATGTGCGAGGGTACAGATTGAGGTGTCATATAGCTGGTGAATTGAGAGGTGGTGTGAAGATGATGATCATTTTTCTTTTGTATTAAACTTTTTTGTATATATTATTTTTTATTTGATAATCAGTGTGACGATCACCAATTTTGGTGTCGCACGAGTTTTCTTGATTGGTATTCCATGTCTATAAGAACCTCTGAGCCATGCCTTTGTGTCTCTAAGCCATGTTCAGACCCTTGAGTTTACCTTGTAGGTTATGACATCAATAATCTTGTTCTCTTGACATTTTTTCTTACACAACTGAGGACAGTTGCTTCCTCAAATGGGAGGACTGTTTACAGGTATATATTTTCTCATATTTTTGATGAGTTAATAATCGTACAAAAATATGTTTAATTTAATTTGTGTTGGATTGAGCTTAATGGAATGTGCAAGTGAGCACAAGATTAATATATGTGCAAATGTGCACAAAGTCATTTTATGTAACAAGGCCCATTAGCAATTATATTTGGGCAAAGGTTTTTATATGTACAAACCTTAGGGATTTTGATATGATAAGAAATATGCAAAGCAATACCCCAAAAGTGGGAAGAGCAAGCCCAATTTGTACGCTCATCTATTCTTAGCTCCTTGGGCTATTTTTATGAATAAAATTTTTCTAAATACTCATGTCGTGGAAGTGGAGCTACACGGCATTGGGGGGGGGGGGGGAGAATGCACCCAATCTTGTCTTGATGGTGATGTTATTCTATCTCTCTTGCCTTATGTTGTGCTATGCTATGTGATTTAATTTTAATTTAATTCAAGTCTGTTTTAAAATTTTGATGTATTTTATGACTTTAATTATTTCTTCAAGAAGTACAAAAGGGTCCCGTGACATTTTCCCTTGTTGTGTTCTTAGTAAACATCATCATTTTTACTTGTATTTCATCTTGGTGCTTGGCGTGCTGCATAATTCTATGGTTGGAAAGCTAGTTCTTGTATGATTCTATGGTTGCAAAGCTAGTTTATTTCGACTATGCACTTTGTTTACTGAAAAAATCAATATTCCAAAGAGTGTGTTAGTTTATTCATTGTTTTTTTTTTTCATGGAAAATTCCCAAGATTTCTTCTACTCCCTTCTTCTAATCCTAGCCGGTGAGGCTTGGCCGAGTTTTCCCTTCCTCCCTCACTCTCTCACATAGTTCTACTTAAAAGGCGGGCTCCTCATAGGATCTTCTCTAGATCCTTATGTGACCATTACATTAGCCAATGGAGAAGTAGTTTGACAATATCGAGTTTCCGAGGAGTGTCCTAAGAGAACTATAAATTATCTCAAGAGGCTAGATATGATAAGGATGCTCACAATATCTCCATTGAGATTCCCTTGCGAAAGATTTGCCGACCTAAGGATAGGTCCTAGTCTTCAATTTCTAAAGCAGATTCAAGTACGCTTCCATGATGCGAAGTGGAAGCTAGAGAACAATAGGAAAAATTTGAAAAATTGCAAAGATTCAAGGCCGAATGTGAATGGGAGAGCATGGCAGAATCACATGGCACTGATTCGCGAGAAAAAATTATTAACGACTTCGTCAATAAGGCCATGGAAGCGTACATGGCATCCAATGATCAACGGCTTCAAGCAATTCAACAAAGAATTGTCGAGGGCTATGAGAAACATGTGAGTGATTTTCTTACCATTTATATTTATACAATAAACATAAATTAAAATGTTTTCCCATAATTTAGAAACGACAAACTAGGCCAACGAAAGATTATGATTTACTTCAGAATGATGATTCTGTGTGTGAAGATCTTCAGCACCAATATCTACACAATGTGAATGAGTCCCTTACACAGGTATGTAGATTGCTATGAGTCTTTGTCTGCTTATCAGACTTGAGTGTGTTACATAATGACATTTAAGAAGCTTATTTTGTAGAAAAATCTCTTGAGTCTAGATATCCTTGGTCCCCTCGCACCCTCAAAACCAAACTTGAGATGAAGATAGGTCAAGGAGAATTGTGTAGATGAAATGAAGTGCATGGGCATCTTTGTGGAGACTCCATCATCTCCCATACACAGACCTCAAAAGGTTAGCATGAATCTCTGGAAAACCTCCCAGGTCTCATGTTATTTATTTCTTTTACACATGGTAAATTGGTATGGTTCTTGGTTGGATTCTTTCAGATACGCTTCTTGGTTGGATCAAGGCCATGTGACTCACCTTGTTTGAGTTCAAACATGGCATTAACTTTGTTGATTTCCAATAGCGAGACTAAGCTCACGACTCCTTTAAAAATACAAGATAACGCACTTACATTGAGAGACGAGTGTGTCAAGATTTTTGGGTCTTTTTTTTAAGAAATGTTGACAGTCTTATGCATACTATGTTTTTATTAATTATTTTTTTTGCTTTCAATAATTGAATTGTGGTATGTCTCCAATCTCAAAGATCCAGCATAATTGCTGAAGTGGATGAGAAACTTATTGAGTCTCTTGAAAGAAAAATCCTCCATAAGAACTCTTAATATCTTTACCATGTAAACTTCAAAGTACTGCATGTGTGTGTGTGTGTGTGTGTGTGTGTGTGAATTACTTCTCAATACAATTCATGAAACTTTGGGAGGTGGATGGAGAACACTCTACCTAAGGAGACTTTAGAGAAAGTGTGGTTCATAGATGCCCTTTGGTATGATTTTATATCCCCGGGTCTCTCCAAGGACTCTAGATCTATCTTGAATTTTCTTGGGAAAATTGACATGGAGCATCTTTTCCTATTCCTACCAATTGTTGATAGGTATACTTGTACTCTCCCGAATAGCCTCACTCCATGATTAATTTTTTAGTTGTAGACATATTTGGTTTAACATTTGGATTCCTTTGAAGGGGACATTGGGTTCTCTATGTGCTGTACAAACATCATATCAAGAGAATGACACACTTGCCATGGGATAATGACGACATCATCTTTTTTGACCTTATGCCGCTAAGTGGCCCTCAACATTATCTTCCCGTGGTTCATCGAGTGAGAATAATTTATCTGTGTTATGTCGCCTTCTCCTTGTTGGTGATTGCTAGTATAGTTCATTGCTCTTTTCTTTTTCAGTGCACTTCAACTAATCTCACAAACATGCACAAATCCCATTTTGAAGAAATCTTTGGAGGCCCCAAGTGATGAGTTATGTTTTGTGTCTACACTCGAGGTGCATCAAGTCCAACTTTTTTGCAAGCTTACTAATAGCTCTCAAGGTATACACATTAACACATCAATTGATTGTGTAGGTGCCCAGCCAAACACTATTGATTGTGGTTATTATATAATGGCGTACATGAAGCACCTTATTGAAGGAGATTTTAAAGACAAGATCAAAGAATTGGGTGAGTTTAGGGTTTAATGGATATCTTTCTTTTTCTTCTATTAACTTGATTGAAAACTTGCCAATTTTCCATCCGATGTAGCTAACAAGAAGATGGTTTAAGCACGATGAAGTGGAGACTTTGAAGAAAGATCTTGTTGATTGGTGTCTTCATGATATGGATGGGGGAGGATCTTCAGTTGCGTAAAACAAAGTGTCATACACTTATACAAATCTTTTTTGGATATGTAATCATTTTGGATATGTAACAAGTAGAATTCCAAAGTAGCATACTTGGATACATTCCTTTTTTGAAAAGGTGTGTAATTTTGGAAAAGCATTCCTTTGGATATGTAGCCTTATAAATTTCTTTTTTGGATATGTGTGACAAGTAGAATTCCAAATAGCATACTTGGATACATTCCTTTTTTGGAAAGGCCTGTAATTTTGGAAAAGCATTCCTTTGGATATGTAGCTTTTTGTGATTATATATATATAAAATCATATATGTAGATTTTCTTAATTGCTACTGTAGACCTTGGAAGACCTTGGAAGACCTTGGAAGTAAACTTGGAAGTAAACTACGAAGAAAACCATGAAGTAAATAAGCATTCCTTCTATTGCCATATATATAGGCAGTGATGTGTGTGAACACACTTAGGACCGCCGGGGAACTTTTTCCCTCCTTAGGAGGTTTTTCCCCCCGGCTTGTATATACGCCCATCATTCTAGGGCTAACTTATCTTTATACATTGACACAATCTAATACACTGTGTGTTGTGTGCATTCTTGCTTCTTCTTCTCCAAGCTTTGTGTGCTTTCCTGCAACCCTAATTCCAACCATTGGTATCAGAACAGGCATCGGCTCCCAGGGCTACGCCGCTAGCACCCTCCGACTCACGTTCTCTGATTGAGGTGAGCTTTCATGAGCGCTGCAGGTCCCTATACTCTGTAGATTAACCCGTAGGGCTTCGCGTTCTCAGAAATTGCATCTGAGGTCGTTTCGGGCTCCCTTTTTGCATTACAAGTTCTGTGCAAAAATTTTGACAGTGCAGTTTTCTGCAAAACAGGCATACGTATTCTATTGTGGACCGTGCTACATAGCACGAGTTGTTTTCTGTTCAGTCTTTGTTGCTTCATTAGAGGTAGCTTTTGCATCAGTTTCAGTCAGTGGCCATGGCTGATAACAGCAATGATGTATTTCGCATGTCTGCTGATGACAAATTGGATGGAGTTGTTTTCTGTTCAATCTTTGTCTCATTACAGGGAGCTTTTGCATCAGTTTCAGTCAGTGGCCATGGCTGATACAGCAATGATGTATTTCGCATGTTATCTGCTGATGACAAATTGGATGGAGACAGCAACTACCCACTTTGGGCATACATGATGCAGCATGTTTTGGTTGCAAAAGGAGTGTGGAACATTGTGCAGGGTATGGATGTACGTCCAGGTTCTGTGGATGTAGGATCTGTTGAGGATGTTGCAGGTTCTAGCAGCTCTATTATTGCTGCTGTTTTACCTAGTGCTGAACAAGCTCGTTTTGGGATGGTAAAGATGCGCAGGCTCATGCCTTGATTGCACTTTCTGTCAAACGTAACATCACTCCACATATTCGTTCAACTAAAACAACAAAACAGGCTTGGGATATTTTAGCTGGTTTGTATGCAGGTCGTAACGAGGCAAAAATCTCTTACCTACGTAAAGCGATAGAATCGAAGATTATGCAGGAAGATGATGACATGAATGTTTTCCTTGCTGCTGAGATTAAAGATCTCAAGGAACAGTTGATTTCTGCAGGTGAGATTATTCCTGATCATTCTCTTGTGCAGACTATTCTTGATGCTTTACCTGAGTCATATCATACTTTTGCTTCCACGTGGAGACTTGTTATTGAGAGGACAGACCTGATGTTGTCAAGTATGATACTTTAGTCAACAAGCTCTTGCAAGAAGCGCAGTCCAAGGAAAACTGGGCTAGGCAGCGTGCAATTGATCAGGCATTTGTTGCTGCCCAGCAGAGAAGAAGTGGTAAGGCAGCCCCTTCCACTGTTTCTTCTCCTATTAGTAGGTCTGCAACTTCTTCTCCTTCCACCACATGTAGCAACAATAGGTCTGAGAAGGCTCTTGATAAAGGCAAGAAAAAAATCAGGTGCAACTATTGTAAGGCAACTGATCATGTCATTAAGAATTGACCTAAGCTAAAGGCTAAAGAGGCAAAGAAGAAAGAGTCAAATGCAACCACAATAGCGGATGCTTCTACAAATGCAGATTTTACAAATGTCGTGCAGGATACAAAATAGGCGTTTAGCGTGTATTGCCAGTATGACCCATCAGTACATGATGCATGTTTGGCAGCTTCAAACTTCTCACGAGGAAGCGTCTTTGTGAAAAGATCGATGAGGTTGTCCTGTGTTGGCACATATGCCAAGCTGATCTCTCCTGCTGAGAGTCTCTCCCTGACATAGTGATAATGCACCTCAATGTGCTTTGTGCGAGCATGAAAAACTGGGTTTCTTGCAACTGCCAATGTGCTCTGACTGTCAGTGTAGATAGAGGTGTAGATAGAGGTGGTAGACTCCTGTCCAACACCTAAGTCAGCCATAAAGCTGTCTGAGCCACACACACTCAACCGTAGCTATGAAAGCTGCCTCTGTACTCAGCTTCACAACTAGAAGTGGCCACAATAGGTTGCTTCTTGCTCAACCAAGATATGCATGAGCTACCGAGCATGAAACAAAAACCACTGGATACTCTTGTGTCATAGCAACCAGCCTAATTTGAGTCCGAAAAAGCATGTAAATGTGGCGGCGGCAACGATCTCCCCTTGGGATAAAACGACCCAAGATGTATGGTGCCACTCAAGTAGCGAAAGATGCATGTATGTAACTTTTCTTAATTGCCAACCTAGCCTTATGTCTTGCCATAGAAATAGAAAGACTGGAAATAAACTACAAAGTAAACTACGAAGTAAACTAGCCATAGACTTTGGAAGTAAACTATGGAGTAAACTTGGACGTAAAATACAAAGAAAACCACGAAGTAAATAAGCATTCCTTCATGTATGTAGCTTTTCTTAATTACTAACATAACCTTATGTCTTGCCATGAAAATAGAAAGATTGGAAGTAAACTACGAAGTAAACTTGGACACAATTCTCATTACAAAAGTAAGATTTTTTTCTCATAACAAATAAAACAACAAATTATAAAGTAAAAGATACAATTCTCATTACAAATAAAAAGATTTTGATTCTCACTACAAGTGCAAAAGTCTCTCTTGACATGTAAATAGATTGGTAACTAGTTGGCCATCCCCAGTCAATAATGAGAAGTGTCTCTCAGCATCTATAGATTCACCATAGTTTATAGAGGTAATTTTACATGCCACACTTGGAGAAATGAGAAAAAATCTCATGCTCTTGTTGCTTAGTGTGGAAATTATCTAAATTAGAGCATGTCTTGAGCTTAGAGGCAGTAACGCCTAGCATGTGTGACATGAGATGATAACCAAAGGGTCTATCATTAAAGTCTTTGTGCAATAATGAGGACACCAAATGCGTGGCCTTTCTTCAAAGCGAACACAATACCTCCCTCATTAATGCTTTTGCCACACACCAGTTAAACAAGTATGCTTGGTAGGTTGGAGAAGCTCTTTATCTTGAAGGGGTTACGTGATATTATAAGAATCCATCTTCTTTCCATGGCAAAGCCTTGTTTGTGTAACATTGGCTTGTATTGGGAAATGCTGCTTTGAAGGCATCACAATCTCTTTGGGGGTAATACAATTCATGAGGCTCTCTTTGCAAACATTGAGTTGCTCTAGTGGTGGCTTCTTTTGGGTCGAGTCCTTCTCAAGGTCTGATTCAATTTTGGAAAGGAGGTTTTTTAATTCCTTGATACAAACTTGCACTTCACCAATTGGAGTTTCCTCTAATGTAGCATCATCAACTCCAATGCTGGGGATCTCATAGTCTTCTGTGGGTTGAATGGTGCTCAATGCATGAGCATTATCAACAATTGGAAGAATTGGTTGTAACTATGGAAGTGCTTTAAGATAATCAAACATACTCTATATAGGTGTTTGCAATCACTTGTCTAATGCAGACAATCATAGTAATTACATTGACATGTAGGGTCTTCATTGACAACCTTGAGCAAAGCATCTAGTTCTTGTTTGCTGGGATTTATCAATCACGAGAGCTGTGGGTCGTACTCCATTCATCCTAGATAATACCATCTTTAGTGTCATCTCTAGGGCAATACTTTCCTGTTTGGTTCTGGGATCATTCGGTACACATCATGAACCAAATTGGTATACCAACCCCTTGTTGGTTTGGTAGGACAACTACATATAATGGAAGACCGAAAACATTTGTTTTGAAAGTGCTGTCAATAGCCTATGCATTGTGCCTAGAAAAGCGAATTGCCATCTCTAGCATCCAATTGTCTTGGATTATAACAATGAATGGTTTATCTTTATTCTCTTCTGTATGAGGATTGTATGGCTGGCAATCTAATACTTGTTTAAAAAACAAGGCGTTTGTAAAAGGTTAATAACAAATATGGTCTCATTAACCACTTGTTTTAAGATTGAAGTGCATACCTTATCTTGTGTTTTCAAAATTAAGGACTCCATGTACATTGCCTTTTAATCATCCTTGGAAAGACTCCCTATATAAATAAATAGGATCAATGTAAACCAAATGATATGCTTAATAGACAAACAATTCAGCTATCACGATTCATCATACCTTCATTGCATATTTGGTAAGATAGCATGAAGAACTCCCTTCGAATTATAAAGAACCTGTATATTATTTGGTGAAGTGGGGAAGCTCTTTCCTTATGCAACCTTTCTTTTGATGTGGACATTTTTGCCATATGCCGCGAAATACCAACATCAAATAAATCTTTCATGCAACACTCAATGACACTTGGATGGATAGGAAGATGATATAAATCATTAAGTGTGCTAGGGACATGTCCCTCATGAGTCTTGAATACTAAGATGGAGGTTGTGTTTGTCCCAGTAGAGAACTCCACTCTTACCTTGAATAGACAACCACATTTCTTTGAGATCCTCAATCTTTTAATTGTTCCTGATCTCCTACGAGGTTTTCCACCTCGATGGCATGAGCAATCAACAATTGTCTTGCCTTGGCCATAGCTCTTACTTTGAACAAGCCCTAACTAGCCTAGCTTTATGCTCAATCATTATATCCTTCAAAGCTCTATCAATTTCATTCTTTTCTACACTCTTTTGATGTGTAAGAAGCTTCTTTGGCTCTCTTTTTGGAAGCAGTAAGCCATGGGTTTCAACATAGACTTTTTCTATTATTCTTTTACAACCACAAGCTTTGAGATAGGAATTCCATGGCGTTTGATGTCTACGCACCATGTAGACTTCAGATTTTGAAGAGTTTCATCTATCCCTTGGTGATATTTTCCATCCAAGAGTACATGAAAATCTTGGACTATGCTTTCCCACTCCTCTATGTAGGGAATTTTCAAGTTTGGTGGGGAATTTACACAAAGACAAAGGGAACCATCCCCATTTTATCCTAAGCAAATGTTTTCCTTCATTCTTCTCCATCTCTGTAGATCAAGCACGTTTCTACTATCACAAGACTTCAAAGTCTCCAAGGTTATAGAAAGTAACATCCCTTTGGATTGTACTTTTCATTTCTTCGTAACTTTTCTTATCAAAAGAGTAGAAGGTAGGAGAGACACAGATTTGGATCCATTGAAGAAATAATGCTTTGTTTACTTGATGTTTCCTTGCTTCTGAGGGTGTCTTCAAGAAGCTCTTCAGTATCGACATCATCACTCATTTCATCTTCGTAAGAGCTTGTATCATCAACTAAGTCCTCCTCCTCCTCGAGCACAAAATCGCTTGAATCATCTTCAAGCCAATCCATCCATCTACACGAGATATCAAACAAGAGAAAAATGATGAGAAAAGGAATGAAGCCCACTTACCACCCGTCCTAGTTTACCTTCTAGTTTACCATCCATGCCGAGTTTACTTCCTAGTTTCCTTTCTAGTTTACTTTACACAGAGCACTCATTCCTATATTTTTTTTACTTTATTGGTCGGCCTAGTTTACTTCTCAGTTTACTTTCTAGTTTACTTTATATAGAGCGCTCATTCCTAGGTTTTCCTAGTTTACTTTCTAGTTTACTTCCTAATTTACTACCTAATTTACTACGTATATTACTACCTAGTTTACCTTGACTGGTAGCCTTCACGTTGGACACATAGTTTACTTTGGGACACCATACACAAGACTTCAAAGAAGGGCCTCTCCATAAAAATCTCTTCTTATTCCAATATTCTGCAAGTTTCAAATTTTGATTATTCCTTCTATATCCACCTAAAAGTTTGTGCATGTCATTTTATTCCTTATATATTCACCAGCTGAAAATTATTCCTTTAACACGTTTTCCCACGCTGTTCTCGGTGATACGCAGTTCACTGGTCCTAGTTTATTGTCCCTAGTTTATTGGCCCTAGTTTATTAGCCCTAGTTTACTTTTTCATTGGCCCGGCCAATGATTTGCGCACCAACTTTTCCATCGCTCCACCGTCGTCAATTTCATCTGACCAGGGTCTTTAAGACCCCGTGGCACTTAGTCCTGAGGGTAGGCACCCCTAGGTCATGCTCTCCTCCATTATTTCATTGTTATTGTCCAATGATGTCAAGGGTTTTCAAGTTGGTGCACCTCAAGAAGATGAGCACTACAAATTCTTTAGGGATCCTAAGACACTCCAGTGAGAGTGGAAGCAGAGATGGAGAGATCAAGCCATGATATGTGGAAGCATAGACATGGATGAATGGAAGAGAGAGAGAGAGAGAGAGAGAGAGAGAGAGAGAGAGAGAGAGAGAGAGAGAGAGAGAGTGAAGATTGTACAACTCAAGTGATACTTATTACTTGTGATTATAATGAAATACAACCTAAGCATATGCTTGTATAGGCACTGGGGCCCTACCTTTTTTCCCTTAATAAGAGGTGATTCACACCTAATGTGTTTAAATGACCTTTTTGACTATTACACCACCCCCCTTCGAAGCGAAGACGGTGAGACTTGAATGCAAAAGAAGCACCCAACCTCCAACTTCATCACATCATTGTAGAGAGGAGACCTAGCCATGGACACCTCTCGTGCCATGCTATCCCCTCAATAGCTTATGATCAAAGCTGAGATTAATGCTTAGTCACCCCCTAATTCCTAACTGCAATAAGAATTCATCTTTTCCTTTCATAGCATCAAGGCTTTACAACTCAAAATAGCACCTAAAATATCAAGATTTTGGGGGATAACTCGAGCAAAAAATCCTTGACTCATACATAAATAGAACTAGAAATTGAGGAAGAATCCCACCTCGATGTTTGTGAAGATCCTTTTGTGTCATCGATGGGCACTTGGGCCAATGTAGGAAACTCATAGGTAGATGTGTTCAATCGATGAAGAAGTAAAACTCGATGCAGAACACATATGCCCAGAAATAGGCATCAATGCAACTTCTCAAGATCCCACGTGTATAGCTCCATGAAAGCGGCATGGCATGTAGCCCATGTGGTTGTCTTAGTAACACAAAGATCAAACAATTATCTTGCCCTTGCTATATGTCATGGTTAAGCAACAAACTGTTGAGTCATGGATTGCACAGAATTACCCTCTTCTATGACAAAGTCACCATGTAACTAAGAGATGTCATTGATGAATCCATCAATATTGATTGAAGCACTTGTTCGTGCACCTTGTGCCTCCTCTTTAAAGCAAGCAAAACATTGAAAAAGAGATTGATCCATTGAAGCTCTTACCATAGGATCATAAGAATAACGCAGATGATGTTGTTGGCTTGCGTTTTGCTGATCTATAACTTCTCCATGAGTATGCTACTCTTATATGCTTCCATGCAAAGAGATTGATCCATTGAAGCTCTTGCTAAAGGATTAGAAAAATAGAGAGATTGATCCATTAAAGCTCCTACCAGAGGATAAAAAAAGTAATGCACATTATGTAGATGATTTGATGGCTTGCATCTTGTTGATCTGTAACTTCTCCGTGGCTATGCTACTTTTATATGCCTCTGTGCTACAGAAGCACCTCTGCTTGATGATGACTTAGAAGGCAACCAAGTGTCAAGAACACACGATTGAATGGACTATTATGGTTACAGATTTATGACATTTTTTGTAAGCATAGTGATGAAGAAGCATGAGGAAAAAACGCAGGTTTCAGGGCTGGTTATAGCATAAAAAGAAGCAACATATGTGGCAATTTTTGCGGCCGAAAACATAGTAGCTCATGGGCTGCTACATGAGGGAAAAAAACACAAAAAAAGATGGTGATTTTCTTTCATGATTGACAGGAGGCATTTTACACTTGAGAAATGTAGGTGATCACCATGAAAAGAAAACACTAACTTTAAGGCTGAAAAGAGGTTGTAAGGAAACCCTAAAAAACACAAAAACGCTAAAAATACAGGTGTGAATAGCGAGAAGCATGGTTAGATTCAGCCTAGCTTTGATACCAGTAGGAAAACATGGGGCCACAACAAGAGGAGTGAGGGTGGAAGGAGAGAGAGAGAGAGAGATCAAGCCATGGTGTGTTCCTGGGAGCATAGACATGGGTGGATGGAAGAGAGAGAGAGAGAGAGAGAGAGAGAGAGAGAGAGAGAGAGAGAGAGAGAGAGAGAGGGAGATGGCCTTCAATATTTTGAAGATAATGGTATATTTAGAGCACTATTAAAATATGTGCTCTAATAGTAAGTACACTACATCCACTACCCTCATTTCGGTTAAGATGCCATAAATGAGGGGATTTGTTATGTACTTGTGGATTCTAACTATAGGGCTAGTTGGCCTAATATGGGGGTCCTTTACTGGCCTTCAATATGTTAAAGATGATGGTTTATTATTAAAATATGTGCTCTAATAGTGCACTATATTCATTTCTCTCATTTTGGTTAATTTGCCATGGACAAAGGGATTTGTTATGTCCTTCATGATGCTAATCGTAGGGCTAGCTGGCCTAATATGGGGGTAAAAGGACCCAAGGATTAGGGATTAATCTAACTAACCCTACCATTAACTTCATGTATATAACAAGAGTCAAAGTTATTTGATTGCACTCGGCCCCACACATCTTGTATATAGTTTTTTTTTCTTGCACACATAATTAACATCATTCTTGCTTTTTCAGGGATTTTTTTAAAAAAACGAGCATTGAAAAAGTACACACAACAGTGTCAGTAGTAATATCTTTTTTCTTATCACTCAATGAAGACATCCACAAACAATGTTAATTCTTCATCCTCATCTTTGTTGGCTTTGTTTAGTTCCTCTTGAGTAAGAGGAAGGCCATGGCTCTCTACCTTGTTCGAAAAAATACTTTAGTTGTCGTTCTCTATGCTATTTCATGTTCCTCAAGCTTATTTTACTCCTTGTTCTCATTTTTCTCAGTGTGATGTACATTTTTCTCTTCATCTTCTGCTGCCTACATGGTAGCCGATAGATCTCCTTAGCCAACTGGTATTATGTATTTAGACATTGCTAGTCTTCATTGTTAGTCTCCAACTCAACATGAACACCAACAATGTGTTGGAATGAATTCTTCTTCCGATCCTTCTCTACAAAGAGCTCTTCCTTCGTGAATTTTATAGCCTCATTTCCTGCATACCAGTGAACCCATGACCAACCTATATAAAGGAAAAATGATATAATACAACATCAACTATAGGTACATGTGTCCCTGCCTCAAGACAAAGTGTCATTATACATAGGATAACAGAGCATATTTCTCCACATAATAATCAACGGTTCAATTTAATCTTAACTCAGTAGTATACAACCTTCTATCCTATCTTATGATCTGAGCTCAAATGTTAGGAGATTAAAGCTAAAAGAAGGTAACATTAATTGTAAGCTTTTCAATAGCAAGTGACTTCTTTTCTTATGCAATGTGCATTTCCTTGTGTGTGTGTGTGTGTGTGAATGTAAGGTGATGTCACCACTATAATCACTATGTTCAACAAAAGGAGGGAACATTTTCAAGAGATAGAGGAGAACACCTCTAACAATAAAGAAGGTAGGTGGAGGATGATGAGAGGGAAGGCATAGTTCCACTTAGATGGGATTCAGATCACGTTGGAAGCCGAAGGAGCACTTTCCAAGTTGTTTAGGGTTATTCGCCCACTTTACATAATGTCCACACCCACGATGGTAGTAATGCAACTATTGAGACTAGAGCTGCAACTTTTGGGCGCTTGAACAAAGGATAAGAGACATTTTCATCTATTGATTGCATGCAATTAGCAAGCTTTCATAGTTTTGCTGGTGCTTTTCTTTTTAAGACTACCCATCATGCTATTTGAAGCTCATCTCTCACTTTTGCCTCCACTCTCTCTTCCTCTAGAACTTTTATAAGAAAAAAAGAAAAAAAAGCTCATCTCTAACTTTTGCGTCCTCATGCTAGAGTGTTTGCACTTTTTTTTGTTGTGGTTTTTCGAGCCGACCGTAGGCACAGCACAGACCCTTTTTTTCTTCAGGGTTAGCGGTTGGAAGTGAATGGGACTCATTTCCTAAGAGAGCAACCTTCGAGAGTGCTAATCTACAAGTTTTGCCACGATGGCTGGTGTCACGGCGTCTCCTTCTTCGTCTCGTAATATGGAGAGAAGGGCGCCCCCTTGCTGGAGCCCTGAAGAGCTCACTCTCATCCATGGCCAAATCCAGCACAGAGCTTGGCGCCCCAGAAGCGTGGCGTACATGGCGCAAAGCCCGCTGGCGGGCCTCCGGCGACGCCACTATATCTGCTGCAGGCATCAAGGTACGACCACACATCCTTACGCCATCATTGGTCATGCCTAAAGGTCTGCTAATCAATGTTTTGTCATTTAGTTATCTTATAATTACTGATTTGCTGCAGACAAATCTATGCTTAGCCATGAGCTTAAGGACAATTCTTGGGGAGTTGCTGAGGACAACTGGTTCAAGAAGGTGATAACTGGTAAAATTTGAGAATACAAGAACACTTAATTCCGAAGAAATATTAAGATGGTCGATAATACGAATACATCTGATTTTTTTTTAAAAGAATTTTTTTTGGGTTGGAATTGCTGGTTGCCAACTTTTTCAAGAAGGCACTATACAAGAATTCTTGATATGTGCTAAAGGTTAAACTCATGCATGCTTTGTCAATGTGGCAGAGACCTAGATGTTGTGTTTTGGTTCACATCATGACACATGAGGCTTTACAGGATGTCCATGTTATGGATGGAAGCAGGGGGAGACATGTCGAAGCTAGGTATGCGAGTTGCAATATAGTTTGCAAAACTCCCCATTAACCAGAATTGATGTAAGCCATGCTACTGCTACAGTTTTGTCTGGTGTAGGATTGAAGTGGTTTTCATATCTGCATGTATGCAGGGTTCCCGGGTATGTGGTTTCTTTTGGCCCATCTTCATCCTTGCAAACCTTGGAGACATTCTCTTATGAAGAACTGCTTAACCAGGTGATGCTGTCCACAAGTCGTGTTGACCAGCAAGGCATTTTGTTTCATCTTGTTAAGAGGTGCATTAGTGAGAGGGATTTGATGATGGGAAGAGAAGTACATCGTCATGTGGAGAAATGTGGTCTTGCATCAGACGCCTTCTTGGGAAGCCAGCTGATCCAGATGTATGCTTCGCTTGAGCTCCTTGTAGAAGCCCATGAGGTGTTCAACTGTTTGCCCGAACCCAACGTGTTTTTGTGGACGGCAATAATCTCAGCCCATGCCAACCTCGGTGAGAACGAGAAAGCTATCCTACTCTACTTTCGTCTGCAAAGCTCAAGTGTGCAGCCGGATGGGCCCGCTTTCATGGCAGCTCTGAAAGCTTGTGCAACAGCAGCAGCTCTAAATGAAGGCAAGCTGATACACGTTGACATTATTGAAAGTGGATGGGAATCACATACCTTCGTGGGCAACACCCTTGTTGACATGTATGGCAAGTGTGGAAGTCTCCAGGATGCATCTACGGTGTTTAACAGATTGCCACAGCATGATATTGTTGCATGGAATGCTATGCTTTCGGGATACAGCCAGCATGGTCACAGTGAGAAGGCCTTGAAAGTTTTTGAGGAAATGCAACGTCAGGACTTAAAGCTAAGCCATGTCACCTTTATTTGTATCCTAAAAGCATGTGCCACTCTAGCTGCCTTAGATGTAGGAAAGCACATTCACTCTCTTATCATCGAAAACGGCCTCAACTCTGATTTGTCCATCAGCAGTGCCCTTGTTGACATGTATGCCAAATGTGGGAATGTTCATGATGCAGGCATGGTGTTTGAAAGGATTCAAAACCGGGATGTCGTGATATGGAGTACCTTGATCGCAGCATATGGGCAGGATAGCCGTGGTCATGATGCTCTGGAGCTCTTCAAGAAAATGCAACTTGAGGGAGTCATGCCAAACCAAATTACATACAACAATGTCCTGAAAGCATGCTCGAGCATGGCCGCCTTTGAGGAGGCCAAGCAGATCCACTCCCTTGTGATCGAGAATGGCTGCGAATCAAATGTTTTCCTTAGTAGCACTCTTGTTGATATGTACAGTAAATCTGGGGACCTTGAGCATGCGTGTGCTGTGTTTGATAGGTCCGCAAAGCACGATGTGTCCATATGGAATGCCATGATTGGAGGCTATGCCCAGCATGGGCACGGTCAGGAGGCCCTCCAACTTTTCTATCAAATGCAACAAAACGGCATTGAACCAGATAGGATCACACCATTTTCCATTCTCAAAGCATGCTCGTGTGTATCTGCTCTAGAGCAAGGGAGACGGATTCATGCTCACATAATAAGTAATGGGCTCGTTTTAGATGTACATGTTGGCAGCACCTTGATTGGCATGTATGGGAAGTGCGGGAGCCTTGAAGATGCAAGGGTGGTGTTTGAAAGCTTGCCAGAAAGAGATGTTGCAGCATGGAATATTATGATTGCAGGGTATGCCCAGCATAGCAATTACAATGAAGCCTACTGCTATTTTAATGCCATGCAACAGGCAGGCTTCATGCCGGATGATGTGACATACCTATGTCTTCTTATTGCTTGCAGTCGTGTAGGCCTAGCAAATGAAGGCTGTCTTCACTTTAAATCAATGGTATCAGACCACTGCATTGCACCAACGCTTGAACTCTATGTTTCTTTGCTCGATTGTGTTGGTCGCGCAGGACTTTTGGACGAGGCAGAGGACTTAATAGAAAGTTTTCCGTTTTATCCCAACGATGTGGGATGGACGTCCTTGCTTGGTTCTTGCAGAGCTCATACCAATGTAGATTTAGGTAGGCGGTGCTTTGACAATCTTTTAAAAAAGGACCCAGGAAATGCTACTGGGTATGTGTTTATGGCAAACATATATAGCCAAGCTGGCATGGAAGAGGATGCTGAGAGAATAGAGAAGGCGAGGAGTCATGCAAACGTGTGGAAAAAGCCAGCAAAGGCCTTCATTGAAATAAACAATAAGGTACATGACTTTATAGTGGGAGATAAAAGCCATGCATCAAGCTCTGAAATATACGCAAAAATTAAAGAGTTAACACTCCACATGAGAGAAGAAGGATGTATGCCCTTCGACAACCTGGCTTCTTATCCGGCTTCCGACAAGGACAAGGAAGATGCACTTTCAGGACACTGTGAGAAATTGGCCATAGCTTTTGGGCTTATTTCGACACCCATAGGTGCAACTATCCGAGTATCAAAGAATCTTAGAATGTGTGATGACTGTCATCACACCACCAAGTTTATATCTAAGGTGGAATTACGAGAGATAGTGGTTAATGACGCCTTCTGCATACACCACTTTAAGGATGGAGTGTGCTCTTGTAAAGATTGCTTCTGATGAAGATACATTTAACTAGATACTTAAATATGTTGGGCAGACGTACTTCAAGCTGGGTTGATACATGCAATGCTCCCCACCCATCAGCACCACCTGTAGCCTGGGGGTGACTTATGCAGCTACCAATGATGGGCAGGCAGTATGCTGAGGAGCCTTGAACATTTTGAATCACAGCAGTGCAGGAAAAAAGTTTGCAGACTTTTTCCCTTTTTCCTGATAGGTGAAGGAGAAAAGGAGAGTTTGCAGAGCAAAAAGATCTTGATTGGTTCTCTCCAACCTACCTATCACTTAGTCGGTCATCTTTGCCCATCCAAGATTTTGTGCAATATGGGCTCTTTTTGGCATCCTAGTCAGTAAGAGATGATTGGTGGACTTTGTATACCTGCCCGGAAATTGCATCTTGACAGTGTAGATCTGGCTGCTCATAATTGTAGCTTGGGTATGTAGGTCTAGCCTTAGCTATTCACTAGCGTTCTTATTTTGTGCTCCTTGCTCTTTTGCTCTTCAAGATTGTTGTCTTTTGTGTCAGTCCATCTCTCAAATTGCAGTGCATTTTCTTCCTCAAGTGGCACCATGCACAATCATTTATAGGACCATTGCCTTTGTGACACATTGGAGTCTGAGATTCAGAACTTGAGGCATGGGATACTGGGATGCACAACTTGCAATTGTTACTGAGCCATCATAAAGACTCAGGTCTTCATGGTTATAGTGCCAAGCTTTTGTAGCCACTGGTGATCATTTGGGCTGAGTTGTGCGGCCTTTTTTTTTGGGCCTTGCTTCAAAGGCTCCGTCTTCAATTCAAAGAAAAACTTACACGAGAGGCCGTGGGCTGAGACCTGGCAGACATGCCGATAATGACCTAGAAGTTGTCTTTTCTTTCTGGTTGCTACTTTTGTCTCCACTCCAACATTGTTTTCCTTGGTCTTCTCTCTTTTCTGGTCTTATGGATCTAGGCATTGTGAGTGAATGGAATGGAGCTATTGATGTGACGAAACAAACCATTGCTTCATCAAACACACCACGTATGATGCAAGGAGATCTCTAGGTGTTACAATAAGCATGAGACAAACACTTGAGGAGCTAGCTCTTAACACACAGGGGTGAAGCTCTTGAGCACACCTTCAGCTTGATGATTTGGAACTTTCCCTATGACCTTGTGGGAAATAGCAAACATCTCTCATGCCGTTTCAGGGGAATACCTTATTGCTTCACAAAGCATGGTTTTCATTCTAGGGGGTGTAGTGACACATTTTAAACCATATTTCATTTTGCATTGAGTAATATTATTTGTGTTTAGATTTGTAAGATTTTGAGTTGTTTTTGTGCTTTTTGATAACTTCCCTCCTATAATCTCTATTTTTAATTTTAAAATAATGCGAAGATCAATTTAAGCATTTTTTTAAAATTTGGGTTCAGTATCAAGAAGCTAATGTTTCGATAAAGTGGGTAATCGAAACACCACAATCAAGAGTTCTACTTACCTATATAGTCTGCCCCTAAGACCGTCGATAGTCATAATTGATAGCCCAAAACACATCCAAGCAAGTGCAATCCACATACATCATAGTCTATAGCAATTGCGATCCACATACAACAACTCCATAAGAGTGCACATATCCACAAGACCATAGGTGGGTTCAACACTCTACCGACAAGAGAATCCAAATCGAGTATAGTGGTAAGCTATAATGGTAAGCCAGCTTCGAGCTAGAGACTAAAGTAACCCTTGCGTAGCCTTGTAGTGTGGTGTACCTATGCAACACATCCCTTGTCCTCGTGACCGTCACTGGTGCGGCTATCCAGTGGGGGCTAACTAGAAGTTGGGTAGATCCCTCTCCCAAGGTAGAGTTATACGTATGACCTCTCTTAAATAAGCCATATAGCCCATAACTAGTTCACACTAAATTGGGAACGGTTGGCATCTATACTAGCCTTGTTATGTCTAAAACACGGGATATAACCCTCCTAACAAGAGGAAGACTGGAAGCCAAAATCTGGATATTAGAGTGTAAGTTACCAAGTGTTGTCTTCAATCTACATAATCTCTCCATCTAATCACCCACTCGGAAACTATAACCTATTTCTAAGGGTCTATTTCCTATGATCAAGAACTGTAATTGGCTCATGGGGACCATAGATAGTTAGATCCTCAAGTCTCACAAGCTCCTATTCATAAAAAACTAGGTTATCTCCTACACCCATCATCTCTTTCAATCTATCAATATGAAAGACAAGATGCACACATACTCCATTTGTAAATTTTGTTCAAGAGCTCCATCCGTGGGAGACACAATCTTTAAGCTACTTAATTTATCTTTTTCAAAATCTATAAGATCATATAAGGTCCAAAATATCTCGGAGATAACTTATAGGCTTTTTGAATCCTCTTACCTAAGGATCTTATGTAAATTACCCTTTTTCCACCAAGACTCTAGCTGATCGCTTTTGGTTAGCATAAAATTGTGCTCTATCCTGCACATTAAACTACATCATATCTTGCTGTTGTTTCAAAAGAAGAAGTAAACCACACTAACTCTTGTACTTTCTCTAAGCCAATCATCCATGGGGCTTTATGCTGATATAGCCATACATCAGCATAACATGGCTCATCTTAGTAGAAAAATCCTTAGCTTGATTGTAAGCAAACTTTACTAACAAGAAGATACTCTTCCAATCAAACTGTCTTAGAGATATATGCATGTAGCATGTCCTCTATGTCTCATTTACATACTAGCTATGTCCATCAGGCTCAGGATGATCAAAGACAACAAGCTCAGCTTTGTGTCCAATTTCTTTAACACCTCTCACCAAAAATGTTCACTAAAATTAGGAACATTATCACTAACATTATCAATTATGGCAAGCCATATACCCTTATAACATCTCAATAAAGTTGTACAACTGATATTTTCTCTTTGGCAGGAATAAACCTCGCTAACTTAGTGAGTCGATCTCACCGATCACCCAAATGGAAACAAGATGTGATTCCTCGCATTATCCACATATCAGGCACACAAAGCAAACCATTTCGAATGGTTACTCTCTCTCAAACTAACAGTAGGGGTCATTCTAGCCTGGAATTTCCTAGATTTTACCAAAGAACTTGTCTCTTGGATACGAGCCCTTAAGAGAGTCATAAAGGTCAGGTTGGATCTTAGTAAAAGAAAGTTGATTCACATGTCCAATTCTACTCAGGCATCAACCACCATGTTGGTAGAGTTTTTTTGATAACAGAACTCAAAGTCAAACTCTTGTATAAGCTCAAATCAACAAGATTTTCTCCCCCTAACTTTGAGTACTTTAGAGAAGATTTATCCACATAGACACAAAGGTAGAGCCATACAAATAATGTCCCTATTCTTTAAAGCATAAATTATAGCATAAAGCTCTTTCTCATGTGTTGGCTATTTAATTTGTGGGTCAGTTAGCTTTTAACTCTCAAAAGGAACCAACCTGCTATTCTTGAATATAGCTACTCTAATAGCATAGTTATTGCATCATTCGTTTCAACCACAACATTTACTTAGATTCACAATTTACAATATGGGAGCTGAAGTAGCCTCCAACTCATTGAAACATTTATCCAACTCCTCAATCCATTCCACAGGATGTACTATGGACTTCGTCAATTGTAATAACTTGTATAAGGTACATCAACTCTTGCTTAAAGAAATCACATTTGCTTTATTTTACAAACAAGACTTATGTTCTAAGAATATCTAACACAATTTGCAAATGTTGGGGATATTCCTTTACGGTCTTGCTATACACTAGGATATCATCCAGAAAGATAATAATAAACTTTCTCAGATATGGACAAACGATATCATTCATTAAAGGTAACATAAAAACTCAAGATGGCCGAATCTAGTCACTCTCAAATATCCTAATCTTCTGATAACATGTCCTTAGATCTATCTTCGTGAAGATAGTGCTCTACAAAGTCAACCAGTAAGGTCATCCATCCTTGGTAAGGGATATTTGTTCTTAAGACCCTTATAATCCACACATTTTTGTTGTTTTCTTTTTATCCACTAGCATAATTGGTGCTCCCCAAGGTGATTTGCTAGGCCTCACATGCTCCATGCAACCTCATCCTCCTTAGATTGACCCAACTTATAGGGTTAAGTCAACCTATAGGGTTTCCTAAACATTGGTTGTGCTCTAGGATGCTTGAAATGACTTTGTAGCAAAGTGGATTAAAAAAGAAGAGAAAAGGAAAGAAGAACCACCAAGTAGCAGCACAAAGACTTAGTGGGTAGGTCTTTGCTCCTGATCAAACAAAGATGAGACCTCTCGATAAGAGGCCTCAACATGTATGGTTGCCTAAACATTGGCTGTGCCCGAGGATACTCGAAAGGAATTTACTACTACGAAGTGGATGGAAAAAGAAGATAAAATGAAAGAAGAACCACCAAGCACTAGAGACCTAGTGGGCAGATCCCTATCCTGAGCAAATAAAGTCATTAGGGAAAATTACGGCTCCAAATGGGCCCTTTAAGGGCTTTCTCTCTCTTCTTGGAATCTAGGAAAAGTGTAAAAATAATAATATTATATTGGGTTTCTCTCTCTTTTTTTGAATTCAGAAGCGATTTATGATGACATCCTGAAGATGTTTTTCAATTTAACAGAGATTCCTATTGTGGTTCAATGTCAAAAAGCAGGTGAAATTCTACATATGGATGGTTTTGGAGACTACTCAGTGGAATGGCATCTTGCAGGTTATTTGAAGACACTAAAGTGCATGTTTGATGACTCGAATGCTACAAATGTAGAGTTCGCTTATTTGTATTGCATGTGGTAAAGGAAAAAGGGTAAGAATGGAAAAAAGGCATGGAATATGCATATTGGGAAGGATGGTGCACCGACTCATGATTAATTTGTATGCGATGGCAGAACAATGGTTAGGGTGGATTTGAAGTGGAACCCTATACTTGAAATTCCTTTAACACGAGCTCATCCTTGTACACTACATCTCGTCTACAGAATTGTGGAAAAATTAGTTTATGAATATATATGTTTTGCATATAAGATGCAACCGATGTTAGAGGTCCAAGGAGTAGTGTGTAAGAGAGTGGAGGAGGTTCTTTCATGCGTGGGTCTACACAAAGGGAAAGTGGAAATTAAGAGGTCAGGTGTAAGTGGAAATATGCCGTGCAAACCAAGTATTGGTGGAGCCAAGGCTAGAAAAGTTTTATCGCCACCAAGGCCATTTATTAGTTCTTCAACCATGGAAGTACGAGGCACAGAGGAAGTTACACATGGTTGTCCCAGATCATAGTAATAATGGTGAGACTAGAACTGCAAAGGCTAATGTATGGATTGCCTTTGATAAAGTTGCTACACTTCTACATAAAATGATATTCAACGAAGAAGATGCCAACAAGTTTAAAGAATCTATGACCACATTTTATAAGTACATGTACATGGTGGAAGCATGGACATTAAGTAGCATAACACATTATATGGTAAGATCTCCAATTTTGTATGTTCTCATGTTGTTCAGTGATTCTTATTGAAAATAACCGATATGCTATTGTCATTTTTATTCCAACACATTTTGGATGCTCATGTTCTTTGCAAATCAGGGAAGCTAAGCTATTTGGTCTACCAAAGGCATGGAGCACTCACATTGGCAAGCTCGTGTGGGTTTTAGAAAGCCACCTCGCATGGCAGTGGAATCCATGAAGTTAGTGCATTGAGGCAATTACTCATGTGGTGGTATAGGAGGATTGCAGTTAGGATAGAGGAGAAACAAGCTAATGCCGATAGAACACATCAAATTCATGGGGCTTAATGCTTTGGATATTGAAAATTTGATTCTTCAATAAGCTTCTTAATTATAAATCAGTGACTTGAAATTTTAATTGGTTTCAATTTATGCTTCACTATATTCAGCACCTCTCATGGATACTTTTAAACTTTCAAACTTTTAGACATTAAAAACATGGACAAGATTCAAGAGTTAAGGATATAACAATTGAGCCAAATCAAAAAGCCCCTTCTCATACTCCATGATCCATGATCAACAGTTTTACTTCAGAAATGTCATTGTATTACATTAAAAAACTAATTTTTACAAGAGATGGGAGTCTACTTCTACTTGTGATCCTGTTGACTAGCATCCTCTGGTGCGTGAAGCCTTTGCCCTCTTTGAAGATAACTTGGCATCTGTAGAAGTGGCAAAACTCTTGGTCTTTTGAATATGAGAAGCTCCTTTTTTCCATTTTCACTTAGCATCTTGGGATTCTTGATCCCACATGGCGTCGATCCATATGCAATATAGGCTAATTAATATTTTCTCCTTAGAGCATACACTCTGGGGCCCTGCCTGAAGATTCGCACCACTAACTGCTTCTCTAGAAGCATGATTCACACCGCTAATTGCTTCTCTAGAAGCATGATTTTGTCTACATTCCACATAAAGGGGTACCCCCAAGATATCGAGATAATGTCTTGATTGTAAACAATGGGAATTTAGCTTTATCCTTTGAAAACTTTTTGTGGAATATAATGAACTGTGGAAATTTCAGCCGGTTAATGTACTCTCCAGTGCTGATTCCTTTCTGAGTCCTCCCACTTGTGTTCTTGATACGCGCACGAGAAAATCATCCTCATACACCACTAGCTATAAAACAAAGTTGTCCATAAGCCAAAGAAACAAATGCAATATGAAGCTTTATCACGATATTCAAAATTACTGTAATCAGACTATCATCAGACTATATGATTCTCATCATTAATAAGTAAATCATGTCCATATGTTGATTGTTGAGTCAACGTCCTGAACGGATGAAGACTCCCCTTCCTTTCCCATTAATAATTACTATAATCAGACTATCTGATTCTCATCATTAATAAGTAAATCATGTCCATATGTTGATTGTTGAGTCAACGTCCTGAACGGATGAAGACTCCCCTTCCTTTCCCATTTGCAAAATATTAAGTCTTTGCTGAATATCTTGAAATTCATCTTCAATGGGAAGGTTGGCTTCATAGTGTGAATAACATCCTTGTACATCATTGCTAATGTCTTAGCAGGAGTATGGAACTTGCTGTCCTTGACACTTGAATCCAGTAGAAGATACTTATCCACACCTTGATCGACGAAATCATCTTCTTCAAGATTCTGTGCGATGATGGCAAGATAGTAGTCCTCCTTGATGTCAAAAAACACTTAAATATCTATTAATAGGACATACTTGTGTCACCTATTGGATATGCGGGGAGGAGGATTGAGGTCGACATGTGCTTTGTTTCCTCTATCACAGCGGGGTCCTCGTCGGTAGCTGTAACCACCTGGGTGTCTTCTCTTCTGAGGGCATCAATATCAAGCTATTCACATTGAGTTCCCTCTGCGCAGCAGCCAAGTTTATCTCCTCCGTAACCTTGTGAACCTCATCATCTTTTTCTCTTGAAGGTTCCTCTGACCTCTCCTCACCTCCTTCTATTAACAAGATGGCATTTATGCTTTTTTACTGGGCACTTACTATGTGTCTTCTTCTTATCCTCCGACACCTTTGAAATATCCCTATTTACCTTATCTCTTGAAGATATTGAAGAAACAAGGTCGTCCACATACATGTACTGAACATTTTCCAGGATGAATCCATCATTTGAAATCTCTTGGTATTGCTGCTTTTTCTCGTAGAGATACAAGCATATAGACAAGATCATATCCTCGATGGAGACATTGTAAATAAAACATACGTGTTATCTGAGGTTGGTGATGGTGTAGTCGACTTTGTGAAGGAAGTTAGACAATTTCTCCTCATGAGTTTCTTGAAACCCTGTATATCGGGTTCGACCTCGATCTCAAAAGGATACATCTACTACGTTGCACAAATATGCAACAACCACTTACAACCGACATTAGAAGCTAGCGATACTACAACTTTTCATTATAACGCACCTATGGGCTAGCCTTGCGCGATCGGGCGATAGGATTCCATATTCACACTATACTAATTTGAGTTGTTAAAAAATTAAGCAAGCGTGACTATGGGTCAGCGACCGAGTAGGGATCCATATTCGAGCCAAAAAGACCTTGTATATTTTTGCTAGTTAGTATAATGCAATTTAGGGTGGATGTTAGCAAGGGAAGCCTTATATCGTGTTGTACTGAGTTATAATATACAAGGTCTATGCTGCACTAATATATGTAAAAAATCAGCTTCAAAAGCTCGTGATACTACAAGTTTTCATTACAACTCAACTATGAGTCGATGTTTGGCCGTAGGGTTCCATATTCGCACTATACTAACCTTGTATATTGCAAGCCACTATAGCGTGATTTAGGGTGGATGTTGGCGATTGAAGCCATATATCACGTTGTACTAAATTGCAAAATACAAGGTTTATGTTACAAACCACTATAGCGTGATTTAGGGTGGATGTTGGTGATCGAAGCCATATATTACGTTGTACTAAATTGAAAAATACAAGGTTTATGTTGCACAAATATGCAACAACCACTAACCAGCTCGAGAGTAGGGCTCCATATTCACGCTATACTGGCCTTGTATATTGTAAGCCAGTACAATGTGATTTAGGGTGGATGTTAGCGAGTGAGGCCTTATATTGCGTTGCACTAAATTGTAATGTATGAGGTCTATGTTGCACAAATATACAACAACCACTAGCACCCGACTTTAAAGACTCACGAAACTATAGCTTTTCATTAGAATGCATTTATGGGTTGGCGATCGGCTGTAGGGTTCCATATTCGTGCTATACTAATTTTCTATATTGCAAGTCAGTATAGCACGATTTAGAGTCGATGTTGGCGAGTGAAGCCTTATTGTTGTGATTTTTATCCAAAATGTTTTCCTTGTTAGTCATTTGAAATGATTTTATGTGATGTTATTTTTTTAATTGTGAATTTAGTACAATGCAATGTGGGGGATTAAATGTGTAAGATGTCTGTCTATATCACGTTATAGTGATTTTCATCCAAAAAGTTATTTGTTAATCATGTGAGCCGATTTTGCATGTTGGATTTTCCTTTATTGTAAATTTAGTACAACGTGATGTGGGGGATTGAATGTGTTGTATGTATGCTTATTGCATTATTGCAGTGATTTTAACCCGAGTTGTTTTCCTTGTTAGTAATTTGAATAGATTTAACACATTTTTGTGGGGGGTTGTTGATTGTGTTGGATGTCTGTCTATTGTATTGTAGTGATTTTTTATCCAAAACATTTTCTTGGTTGGTCATTTGAGCCATCCGCCCGATTTTGTTATAGATGGCATAGACAAAGCAGACCGTGAGGGCCTCCTCATCAAAAGATCCTAAGATACGTCAGAAAGTTGCACTAGCCAAAAATATATCTAGCCTTCATGAAGGCTCGAAGGTATGAGCAGCATAGGTTCGTTCTACGAGAACTGCTGCAAAATATGCATAGGCACATGCAGAGTGCAATTTTGAAGCTCCCATTCCAACACCTTGTTTGTTCATTTACGAAAGGAACTGCATTGGTATGCATTGGCAGGCTCAGCGTGCTGGGTTGCTTGTAGGAGGCTGTTATCGAGGATTGACGTATTGAGTATTTTCAGAATAGCTACGCTAGTTGCCCATGCACATAGAGTGACAGTGTGATGTCGAAGGACATATACTTGCTAGGGATTCTTAGGCTCAAGTATGACAAGACTCTAGAGCCAGTTAACCTCACTGACACAAAGATGAAAGGTATCCTAGAGATCCCTCCCTTGAGGGAAAGGGTTATTGTCACTGAAGAGACAAAGGTCAATCATTTGCGTGGCACATGGCTCAACACAAAAAGGACCAATATTGAAGCCAGAAATAGGGAGAATAATAGGGAGAGTATTGAAAGGGCAAGGAAAGAAGTTGCCTGTCTAGAATTGCATAATTCTAATGTTGAAGCTTTGAGGTATTTGGCCTCCTTCGTTGTGAAGATTCCAGTGTGAAACACTCCTCAATACTTCTCTTTCAACATGGAGGAGATTGATGTTTTATCCATAACACACAAAGAGGTCAATGATGACAGAGTTACCCAGGTTATTTTAAGGTTTGCTATGCCCATGCCCTAAACTTTAATTTAAAGTGGCATGCTTTCTCAAAGTAATACGATGTGAATTATCTGTGTAGCCTGGTTTTATCAAATCTCCCATGAGAAGCTCAGCGTAGGCTATATATTTTGGATTCTCTTATATCCTCGTGCTAGTTTTAGAGGAGGTCAATGACAGAGTTATGTAGGCTATTTAAGGTTTGCTATGTCCATGCTCTAAACTTTAAATTTTTAAAAGAAGAAAGCCTTCCTCTTCCGCGCTCTTCATAGAGCAGGGGCTCTGCAAAAGTCTCATGGGGCGACCGTACTCCCCAAACGGAGTGTTTAACGTTTAGCTAGGCTCATGGTTCGTTGGGGCGACTCTCGATTCGGGGATAGTTGCTCCTCAGAGAGCACGGTACAATGAAAGTTGTAGGCCGTGTTCAGAGGGGAGTCATTGTCTATTGTCGGCCTCTGTGGTAGAATCATTCAGGTAGGCCTGTGAGAGACGGTGGCTTACCCTGTGTGGCAGATGCCAGCGGTTCGAGTCCGCTTATCTCCAGTCCTTGCAAATGATGCATAATCATTTTCGTATATCGGGTGAGTCACTGCTGTAGATCTACCATATGGGTGGGTAGAAAAGTGCCTAGACTTCTGCGATTATTGTCTACCAAAGAGTAATATGATATGAATTATCTGTGCAGCTTGGTTTTATCAAATCTCACATGAGAAGCTCAATGCGCAGGGTATATATTTTGGATTTTCTTATATCCTTGCTTCTGGTTCTAGAGGAGGTTTCCTAACATGGATGTATGTCCATGATTTAGGCATGTAGTTTTAGACCAAGCCTAGATCTTTATAATTGCATACCATGAGAAGTAAGTGTCATGTGACCTAAATTGTACTTTTGGTTTTCTGACATAGATACTAGATTTACTATATTATACTATTTATTGACTTTTGTAATGCACACTGGAGTTTGATTGTTTAAGATACTAAGTCAAAGCAATGTTATCTTGCCAATTCAATTGTAGGATTTCATGGCAACATGAGGTAGTAAGTCCACATGATCATTTTTAATATTCCAGAGAGAGAGAGAGAGAGAGAGAGAGAGAGAGAGAGAGAGAGAGAGAGAGAGAGTGTTAGGTCGCTATAATACCACTACGGGCATTACCACAGGAGGGGACGGCCTCTGGCTCACCACCCAATGGCTCACCACCCAGCCATAGAGGAAGAATGAGGATTGCCCCTCATCCCCCAGGCTATATAGTGTGTGGCCTGCCGTCCACACTAGCCTAGCCGCCCATGACTCCGCACGGGCGTCCTCTCCCACTGAACCCCGGATGGCCACGTCCTTGGCCATCCGGTCTGCCACCGCCGTCGGTCATCACAAGCGTTATAGCCTACGTGACATTACCCCCCCTTAAGAAGAGTTTTCGTCCTCGAAAACAAACTGGGGAAACCTCTTGGAAATTGCACTACGGCGTTCCCAGGTAGCTACCTCCTCATCCCTATCTCCTCATCCCTATCTGTCCATTTAACAAGTACCTCCTGGTACACTTTATGTCGGGTTTGTCTGTCACGATACTCTAGAATCTTTTCAGGTTCATGTGGTATCTTTGGTGGCTCTATCAAGTCCACCAAAATCTCTGGAGAAGCTGCGTTCTCTAACCCATGAACTGATTTCTTCAGTTTACTGACATGGAAGACAGAATGGACTTGAGTGTTACCATATTATAGTAGTGATGTGTGTGAACACACTTAGGACCGCCGGGGCACTTTTTCCCTCACTAGGAGGTTTTTTCCCCCGTGCATTGTATATACGCCCATTATCTTTTAGGGTTGGTTATCTTTTATTTTTGGCACTCATAATACACTACAGTGTTGTGCTCAAGCTTCCTCATCTTCTTGAAGTTGTGTGTGCATTCCTGCAACCCTAATTCCAACAATTGGTATCAGAGCAGGCTTCCTCCTCCCGGGCAGCATCACCGGCACCTGCCGCTTCATCTCCTCCGATTGCAACGAGGTTTCACGAGCGTCTGCAGGTTAGTATATGCCGTGGGAAAGCCCTTAGGGCTTGTTCGTTTCAGAATTTTGATCTGAAGTCATTTCGCCCTCCGTTTTTGCATTCCAAGTACTGCGCAGGCAAAATCGTCCTACTGTGCAGATTTTCTGTCAAGATTAAAATCTGCAGGACAGGTGCCCATTCGTCTGTTTTGGGCTGTGCTACATAGCACAGGTCGATTTTATACAGGTTTACCTCTTACAGACAGCATTTACATCTAGTAGTACAGTCATTGGCCATGGCTGACAACAATGATGTATTCCGCATGTTGGCTGCTGAGGATAAGTTGGATGGCACCAACTATCCATTGTGGGCATATATGATGCGACATGTATTGGTAGCAAAGGGGTTATGGAACATTGTGCAGGGTATTGATGCACGTCCTATTGTGGCTGGGAATGCTGCAAACACATCAGAAACAGGTACTGTTGATGATGGTGCAGGCACAAGTGCTGTAGCAGCTGTTCGAGAACCACCACTTTCAGCAGAGCAGATTCGTTGGGATGGTAGAGATGCGCAGGCTCATGCCTTGATTGCGCTGTCTGTCAAACGTACCATTATCCCACATATTCGCTCCTGCAGGACTTCTAAGGATGCTTGGGATGTACTTGCCACATTGTATCAGGCAAGAAATGAGGCTCGTGTTGCTTATCTCCGAAAACAGTTGGAGAGTGAGCATATGAACGAAGGTGATTCTATGGATAGCTTTTTGACAAAGATCAAGGATTTCAAAGAGCAGCTCATTTCTGCAGATGAAATCCTGTCAGACAGTTCACTTGTGCAGACTGTTTTGAATGGTCTACCAGATTCTTATCAGGGTTTTGCTTCCACTCTTCGCTTGATGATGAAAGGCAATCCCAATGCCTTATCATTTGAGGAGTTAGTTTCTGTTTTGCTGCAAGAAGACCAGTCAAGGCAAAACAGGAATATTATGCGTGTCGCAGATCAAGCTTTCGTTGCTAGTCAGAGAAGCGGGAAAGGTAAAGCTGGCTTTTCTTCTAGTAAGCAGAAATCTGCAAATGCTGCGCAACCAAAGAAGGAAGACAAAGATGAGAAGAAGGGTGACAAACAGAAGACATTTTGCAAGTACTGTAAGGGAAATGATCATGTCATCAAAGCGTGTCCTAAGCTGGCTGCGAAAGAGGCTAAGAAGAAAGAGGCTGGTATGGCTGTTGTAGATGCCTCTCCTTCTAACAATGAATCTGCTAATGTTGTGCTAGATACAGAATGGGCATTCAATGCGCAGTGCAGTTATGACCCATCTTTGCATGACACATGTATGTCTGCAGTAGATTCAGATGTATGGTACTTTGACAGTGGTGCCACTAAGCATATCACCTCGCAGCGCAGTTTATTCACTTTCCTTGAGTCTGCTCCCACAGGGAATACTGTCACTTGTGCCAATAACTCCTCTTATCCCGTTGAAGCAGTTGGACAGATTGTGCTGAATGTTGCAAATGGCAACACCTTTACACTTTTTGATGCATTGTATGTGCCAGGGATCAAAAAGAATCTGCTGTCAGTCTCCGCATTTGCCAAAACAGGTTTGGTTGTAAAATTTGTGGATGACAGATGTACTGTTCATGATCTCTCTTGTGGTGACATCATTGTAGCATCTGGTTCACTATGTCGAGGGCTGTATAAGCTCAATATGGATGGCAAATGTGTAGAGGATTCAGCATGTGCTATTATGGATACGCAGGCTATTTCAGATGCAAAACTGTGGCATGCACGTTTTGGTCATCTGAATTTTGCAAGTTTGCTGCGCCTGCAGAAATCTGAAATGGTGTCTTCTTTGCCTAAGCTTGAGGCACCTGTCAAGCATGTTTGTGAGGGCTGCATATTGGGTAAAATGCAGCGTGCTTCCTTTCCCAAAGATGGATCAGTGAGAGCTGAACGCAGATTGCAGCTTGTTCACAGTGATGTTTGTGGTCCCATGCAAACTCCATCATTTGGAAACTACCTTTACTTCGTGACTTTCATTGATGATTTTACCAGGCATGCATGGGTATATCCTTTGAAGGCAAAGTCCGAAGTGTTTTTGTGCTTCAAACAGTTTTTGGTTATGGCTGAAAATGTGTCAGAAAGTAAGATGGGCACCCTCCGTTCAGATCGAGGGGGGGAGTATATGTCTTCAGAATTTAATGCATTTCTGGCTGAGCGTGGGATAAAACACCAATGTACAGTGCCGTATACACCACAGCAAAATGGTGTGGCTGAGAGAAAAAACAGGTCTCTCATGGAAATGGCAAGATGTATGGTTAAGAGTCAAAGTCTACCACATGGTTTTTGGCTTGAGGCTGTCATGTGTGCTACTTATGTACTAAACAGGTGTCCCACCAAAGCATTACAGGTTGTCACTCCATATGAGGCTTGGCATAGCCGCAAGCCATCTGTTGGCCATTTACGTGTTTTTGGTTGCCTGGCATATGCATTAGTGCCTGTGCAACATCGCAGAAAATTGGATGACAAAGCTGTCAAATGTATTTTTGTTGGATATAGTGCTGAGAGCAAAGGCTATCATTTGTATCATCCACAGACAAAGCGCATTTTGGTTAGCCGTGATGTTGTATTTGTGGAAGATGCAGTTCAGCCCTTGGTTTCATGTACTAAGGAGACAGATATCAGCTCACGTGATGTCTATGATACATTGTTGCCTCTTTTCAGTGGTGCACAGTCAAGTGCAATACCTCATGAGGCAGTTTTTCAGCCTATGCAGGTTTTAAATGATGGCACAGATCAGCCTATATCTGATGCAGATGTGCATGATGCACTTGAGGATGAGAGACAAGAGATTGAGGGCTCTAGGAATATGCCTAGATGGCTGGTGCAGACTTTGCGTGACAGCAAGTTGGATGCCCCTTTGTCTAGTCGCACTCGTTCTGGCTCTCATGGTGCCTCTTATGCGTCAGATTGTTATGCATTGGCTGTTTCTAGTATGTGCGATGAAAGTGAGCCTGTTTCATTTGATGAGGCACAAAGTTCAAAAAATTGGATGGCTGCTATGCAAGCAGAATACGATGCTATTATGAAGAATGGTACATGGTCTTTATGTGACTTGCCCCCTGGCAAGAAGGCCATTGGCACTAAGTGGGTATACAAATTGAAGCGTAAGCCTGATGGCACAGTGGATCGCCATAAGGCTAGGCTTGTTGCAAAAGGTTATGCTCAAGAGAAGGGCATTGATTTTGATGAGACTTTTGCTCCCACATGTCGTATGACCACTGTTCGTAGCATCTGTGCATTAGCAGCTCATAATGGTTGGAATGTACATCAGCTGGACATAAAGACTGCGTTCTTAAATGGAGATTTGCATGAGGAGGTGTATGTATCGCAGCCTCGTGGTTTTGTTCAAAGAGGGCAGGAAAACAAAGTGTGCAGGTTAAAAAAGGCTTTATATGGTTTAAAGCAAGCTCCACGAGCTTGGTATGAAAAAATACATGCATATTTGACTGCACATGGGTTTCAGAATAGTCCAACAGAAAGCACTTTGTATGTTAAACGTGTGGATGGTGTACATCTAATCATTGCTCTCTATGTCGATGACATGCTGCTCACACGACCAAATGAGAGTCATATTGCTGATTTTAAGGCTGATTTGAATGCCTCTTTTGAGATGTCAGATTTGGGGCATTTGCATCATTATTTGGGGATACAATTTAAGCAGTGTGATGGAGGTATTGCTTTGTGTCAGACAAAGTATATTGAAACATTGTTGCGGAGATTTGGCCTTGAAGACTGCAAGCCTATTGCTACTCCAATGGAGACAGGTTTGAAGTTGAGTCTTCATGATGCTGGAGATCACTTTGATGTCACACTCTATCAGACAGCTGTTGGTTGCCTCATTTATGTATGCATTACGAGGCCAGACATTCAGTTTGCAGTCTCACAGGTGAGCAGATTTATGCATAGCCCAGGCATTAAGCATTGGCAGGCAGTGAAGCGTATCTTTCGCTATTTGAGTGGTACTCGGCATCTTGGGTTGTTTTATCCCAAGGGGGGATCATTGCCGCCAGATTTACATGTTTTTTCAGATTCTGACTGGGCTGGTTGTTATGACACACGCGTGTCCACGAGTGGTTTTTGCTTCATGCTTGGAAGCTCATGCATATCATGGTTGAGCAAGAAGCAGCCTACTGTGGCCACTTCTAGTTGTGAAGCTGAGTACAGGGCAGCTTTCACAGCTACGGTTGAGTGTGTGTGGCTCAGACGCCTTATGGCTGATTTGGGTGTTGGGCAGCCATCTGCCACCACCATCTTCACTGACAGTCAGAGCGCATTGGCAGTTGCGCGGAACCCAGTGTTCCATGCTCGTACGAAGCACATTGAGGTGCACTACCATTATGTCAGGGAGAGACTCTCTGCAGGAGAGATCAGTTTGGCTTATGTGCCAACACAGGATAACCTTGCAGACCTTTTCACAAAGGCTCTGCCTCGTGAAAAGTTCGAAGCTTTTCGCAAAGCTTTGGGCTTACTCCCTTTTGTGGATTCGTCCACATAGCTAGACACTTCCCTATACATGAGTGCTAGCTCTTGTTCACCGCATCACTCCAGGGGGGATTTGTTACCATATTAAAGTAGTGATGTGTGTGAACACACTTAGGACCGCCGGGGCACTTTTTCCCTCACTAGGAGGTTTTTTCCCCCGTGCATTGTATATACGCCCATTATCTTTTAGGGTTGGTTATCTTTTATTTTTGGCACTCATAATACACTACAGTGTTGTGCTCAAGCTTCCTCATCTTCTTGAAGTTGTGTGTGCATTCCTGCAACCCTAATTCCAACATTGAGAACTCTCTGATAACTCAAGTTTATATGCTACGTCCCCAATCTTCTTAAGGATTTTAAAAGGACCACAATATCTCAGAGAAAGTTTATCACACTTTCCCGTTTTCATGGTTTCTGACTGCGCAGGAACCTTGAGGAATACAAAGTCACCTTCTGCAAAGGTCACCTTTCTACGTCCTTTATCTGCATAAGTTTTAGCGCGATCCTGAGCGCTACGAATGCTCTCACGTGCGGCTCTGAGCATATCATTCATATCTTCAAGGAAATCCTTGATATATTGAATTTTCTCCTTTTCTAGGCCTACAGCCATCGGAGATCTCAGCTGGAATCCATACATTAACATGAATGGTGTAAATCCAGTCTCGCTGAGTGTTTGGAGCTGTTAGGCAAACTCCAATAAGGGCAAGTACTCTTCCCAATTAGATTGCTTCTTACTAACATAAGAACGCAACATATCCTCTAGAATTTGGTTAACTCTTTCAGTTTGACCATCAGACTCCGGATGATCTGCCGTACTCATACTCAGAGTAGTATCCAACTTTTTGAAGACTTCCCTCCAAAAATGACTGTTGAACTTTCTATCCCTATCCGACACTATATCTGCGGGTAGGCCATATAGCTTGTAGAGATGTTCAATAAAGAGTTTTGCCAACTCTGGCGTTTTAACAGTTTTCTTCGTGGCGATAATCTTTGCCATTTTAGTTAACCTGTCCACTACCACCCACATCGAGTCATTCCCTCGACTCGTCTTGGGTAAACTGGTAATGAAATCCATGGAAATGCTTTCCTATTTCCCTTGAGGAATCTCCAACGGATGGAGTAGTCCTCCAACCTTAAGACGTTCATGTTTATTGACCTGGCACTTACTGCATTTCAGCACATAGGTCTGGACGTCCTTAAACAAACTAGGCCAATAAAACTGTCTTTTTACTAGTGCATAGGTCTTTTGAATCCCGAGATGACCCGCACTTGGACTATCATGAATTTCTTTAAGAATTTGGGCCTGAAAGTCACCAATAGTTGGTACACATACTCTACCCTTGTAGAGTATGTACCCGTCGTCAATGGAGTAATTAGCATATTTCTCCCCCCGACGAAGTTTATCACTCCCCTTTGAAGCCGTGGCAGTCAAAGGTGATGAAGGGCCTACGTCAGAGCTCTCCGGCTCCAAACTATACCCAGAAGACATGGCTAATCTCTTCGGACTAACTCTCGCTTCCCTTCCCGTTGCACCTTTGGCCAGTCTCTCCGCACTAGCAATCCGTGCCAACGAGGGAGGTGGTCACGTCTGTGAAGAAGTGCGTACGCGTACAGCGCGCCAGACCTCTGTAAAAGATGGATCGTGCTCACATAAACCACGTAGTGACTCCAAGAAATCATTCTTGAAGACTGTGAAACTAAGTTCATTAATTTGTGGCATGCGATTAATCTCCGCCCATCGAGCTTTTCTACCCTTCAATTCATTTTGACTTGAAAGCCATTTCAGACTTTCATGGTCCGTCCGGACCTCAAAAGTAGCACCATATAAATAGTGTCTCCACTTTTTCAGTGCATGAACTATCGCTAGTAACTCTCGCTTGTAAGCCGAGTAGTTACGTTGCGCACGATCTAACTTTTTACTCTCAAATGTAATTGGGTGTCCCCTTTGCATAAGTACGGCCCCAATGGCCTCATTACTAGCGTCTGTTTCCAAAACAAACGGCTCATTTGGATCGACAATAGTCAAAATAGGTGCAATTGCTACGGTCACCTTGAGCTTATCAAAGCTCTTCTGTTGGGCTTCCCCCCAACTAATGTTTTTTGTTTTGGACTGTAACTGGTCAGTCAACGAGACTGTGATCTTCGCGTAGTCTTTCACATACTGTCGGTAGAACCCCAACATGCCAAGAAAAATTTGCAGTTCCTCGAGATTCTTCGGTGCTGGCCATTTAAGAATAGCCTCTACTTTTTCTGGCTCCATCTGCGTACCATCGGCGGATATAATATGGCCAAGGTAGTGAATTTTTGTTTCAAAAAATTCACATTTGCTCTTCTTTGCAAATAGTTTGTGCTCTCGCAACAACAACTCGAACACTAGACGCAAATGCTCTATGTGTTCTTTCGGTGTCTTATTGTACACAAGAATATAATCTAGGAAAACTACTACGAATTTTCCCAGATATGGACGTAAAATGCTGTCCATCAGCGTCATAAACATTGCTGGAGCATTGGTTAGCCCAAATGGCATAACCAAAAACTCAAAATGCCCGAAACGGGTCGTAAATGCTGTCTTTGCAACATCTTCTTGTTTAATTCTAACCTGATGATATCCTGATCTCAGGTCTATTTTTGTAAAGTATCTCGATCCATAGAGTTGATCAAACAACTCATCCATGCGTGGCATTGGATACTTGTTCTTAATCGTTATCTGATTAAGAGCCCTATAGTCTATACACATCCGCATAGATCCGTCTTTTTTCTTTACCAGAAGAATAGGCGATGCCCACGGACTTGAACTAGGCCGAATGAAGCCTTTGTTTAAATATTCCGTCAATTGCTTTTCCACCTCCTGTGCCTCGGAGTGGCTTAATCTATAAGCAGGTTTGCTTATAGGTTTTGATCCTGGCATAACTTCGATGCCATGGTCTACTTCTCTAGATGGTGGTAAACCATCTAGTAAATCATCAGGAAAAACATCCTCAAATTCCTCTAATAAATTCATTAAAGTATCTACGTACTTTTTCTTTAATGTCTCTTTCACCTTGGATTTTTTCTTGTTTGAATCGCATGCATGCCAAACAGGGTTTTCAAACAGTGGGTCTCGTCCAAGGCTATTTTGTTTTTCTTGTTTGTCTACGTAAACATCATTTACAGTTTCATCTACGGAAACAGAAATTAAAAGAGGGTAACAATCATATACCTCTGCTATCTGGTCTCTGCGGACTGCTGTACACAGCTCCATGGAGGAAATAAGTGGTGTGGCAGGGACAGTACGGTCGCCCTGCAGGGTAGTGACTCTACCTCCATGCTCAAAACATAGCGTATTATGTAAGTAATTTCGAGCTAGACTAGGGCCCAAGCCATACAGCCACTCCCTGCCTAGATATACATCTGCTCTCTAGCTAAGTGGATGACTTGAAAGTCAAGCGGAGCCTCGTAGTCTTGCATAGATAATGGGACCCCCAATACTAAGGTATTCCACACTGTTTTGTCATATCCGTTAGCTAGGCCAACAGTATACTCATGATCACTCCGGGTCTCAGTCAACCACAATTTCTTGACTAACGAGTAGTTCAAGAAGTTGTGACTAGCTCCATCATCAATAAAAACTGTGACTCTACGGCCACCTATGGTGCCATACATGCGCATCATGTCATGCGGATCTACAGTAGGCTGCCACATCGCTGGTGTCACTGAACAAGCGTGATGCTCATCACAATGACACACTGTCACCTCTCTGAACTCTGCGAAACTGAGAGGGAGTCTCTGCACAGTATGCAACTGCCTAGAGGATTTACCATCTTTTTTGGGCTCGTTTTGCCACTCGTGCTAGCTTTAGGCTTTGGACACTCAGCCTTCGTGTGCCCTACATCATTGCAATTAAAGCAACGATTTTCCTTTCGCGCTTTAATATAGTGCTCTTTCTTTTGGATTTCGATGTCTCTTTTCTTCTTGGATGGTCGCGGTTTTTTAGACCAATGACCACCCTGTCCTTCTTGGTCCATCCTATCCCCTTGTTTATCACTGCGGAACCCTTTTCTTTTAAGACCTGACCTCCTCTTTTCACTACCCTTGGCCCTACTCGAACCACCACGTGCACTATGGTGCTTGATGTCATCGAATATCTGCGCATACTTAATTGCCTCTACTAAGTCTTTAGGCTGTAAGGGCTCTACGTACTCAAGGTAATCATCTTTGAGGCCTCTTTTAAAGCCTCGCAATGTCTGGAATGCATCGATCCCCTTCAGCTTAAGTACTATCTCCCTATAGTCTGAGATGTAGTGAGTTAGGGATTTGTTCTCCATCGAGCACTTGTCCCATAACTCCCAGCTTCTCTCCGCCTCATTAACAGGCAAAAACTCTTTTCGAAACATCATTTCAAACTCCGTCCAAGTGGCAGGACGAGTTGTCAAACTCATCCACCACTTGTACGCTTTGCCGGTTAATGAGAGGCTAACCTCTACGGGCTGTATCCGGCTAGGCTGCTATCGCAGCGCGTGCAAATCTGACCACTTCGCTAGAAACATATTGACCGAGTCTTTGTTTCTCTCCTTCTCCTCGCCACCAAAACTAGGCGGCTTTAAGTCTTTTAATAACGACGAAGCTGTCGCTACGGACGGCCCCGCAGGCACATCGACCTGTACTCCTGCAACAACCATTGGCGAGGCTACGCTCACCTGTGTCGCAGGAGCTCGGCTACCACAAGGAGTCGGAGTACTAGCCGAGGCGGCTGTCAGTGCATCTAACCGTGTGGAGATGCTCTGTAGCATCGTGACTAAATCAGCCTGGACTTTACCCATATTGTTCAGTTTGGCATTAAGATATTGAAACAGTCCACTAGAGAGCTCCGTCTCTGTCAGGACATCGGCAGGGTCCAATAGGTCATAATCATCGTCGTCATACTCCAAGAGGTCCTCCTCGGTCCCCTCGACGACATCGGTGTTCATGTCCTCTGGCTCATTGGCCAGAAAGGGGTCATCTGCTAATGCGGTCGTTGCGGGCTCGCTGGGTCCTAAGGCGGGGTCAATAGACGAGGAGGGCGCTAGCGGATCACGCGTGAACGGTCGGGTGTATACGGCCTGACAATTCGGTCGGGGGTCAAACCCGCGACCGAGGACAAGAGAACTGAAAACCCTAGAGAAGTAGAAGGCGGTGGGGACACACTACGCCTAGCAGACATCTTTAATTCTTGCACAAAAGACAATACGAGAACTCAAAAATTACAAAGAAAAACGCTAATAAAATGAGCAGTGGTGGAGAGAGAATAGTCACCCCCCTTACGGTCGCCTGTCCTCGTCGTGAGCAGTGGTGGAGAGAGAATAGTCACCCCCCTTACAGTCGCCTGTCGTCGTCGACGACTGTTGATTTGTGTTGCGCTGCGAGCCTCTACAAGCGTCGCTACTCCGGGATGCTCCGATCCGAGAGAAAAGTGCCTGCAACTCATAACAAAAATTTAATCTCCTCGTCGCGGAATCTGTGCCCGAAACACCCTGGATTATCCCTTGCCGAGATTATCCCTCCCAGCCCGTAGAGAGGGTCCGTTTGATTAACAAAAAAATGGTTTTATTTATTTATTTTTTTTTATTTTGTCACTGATCAGCGGTCATTAGATAAAATAAAATAAAAAAAATAATGGCCTGTGGGCTGGCCGCCCAATACGCCCGCTGTGTCGTCCAGGTCGACCGTCGGGGCTGGCCGCCCGTGGTGGCTGGCGGTCGCCTGTGGGCTGGGCAGCCGCCCGCTGTGGCTAGGCCACCCGCCCGCTGGGCTGCGTGGCCTGGCTGGCCGCCTAAGGGCTGGCCGCCCTATCGCACAGAAGTATTACGGGAGGTCTTTGCCCCCCCCTCTGCACAACGTAGGCCAGCGCCCACAGCAGCATTTACGGGTGGTCTTCGTCCCCCCTGCATAACGTAGGCCAGCGTCCCCAGCACCAGGCCTACGTTCTCTCTCTTCGCATCAGACGATGCTCTCTCTACACCAAAATGAAAACGTCTTTCGCAGACCAGCTTCAACGCCAAAAAAACAAAATGCTTACCTGTAGATTATTGCTTTGGTGTGTGCGACGGAGAGAGAGAGAGAGAGAGAGAGAGAGTTCTTCCTTTCAATTCTGGCCGCCTCCCTCCACACACTCCATTGGCGATAAGGATGAGATTTTGAATGGTTGAAAACCATTGAGTGGGCTCCGGTCCCCCAGTCACGCGCACAGACCTTGACGACCCAATCGAACCGACGCTCTGATACCAGTGTTAGGTCGCTGTAATACCACTACGGACATTACCACAGGAGGGGACGGCCTCTGGCTCACCACCCAGCCATAGAGGAAGAATGAGGATTGCCCCTCATCCCCCAGGCTATATAGTGTGTGGCGGCCTGCCGTCCACACTAGCCTGGCCGTCCATGACTCCGCACGGCCATCCTCTCCCATTGAACCCCGGATGGCCACGTCCTTGGCCATCCGGTCTGTCATCGGTCACAGGCGTTACAGCCTACGTGACACAGAGAGAGAGAGAGAGAGAGAGAGAGAGAGAGAGAGAGAGAGAGAGAGAGAGAGAGAGAGAGAGAGAGAGTTTGTATTGACAATTGAAAAATGATGTGCAGGTCTAATAGAAAGTTAATAGCTAGTATCGAGGCCCTTACCGAGGATGAGATTTTAGAGGTAATGCAGATCATTAGATGCAAGTCTCACAGAGCAGCAACAAGATGGCTTTAGTTGTGATTGGAGAGTGTGCTAGAATGCCATGTTGCTACTGTACTCAATGTTGGGACTGCCCGTAGAAAATGTAAGCATGCACTTCTTATTTTAATGATATCTTAGTTTTCTTGTATATTCATTGATAGCACATATGTAATTTTTCATATGTGTAGAATCCATGATTAGTGGAATATATGGATTTGGATGTATGACTATTCAGGGCCACAACAATTGAAACTCTAATCAACAATATTGGCCAATGAGAGCTTGATGTACCTTATGCGTTTATGTCCCCTCCACAATGGCCAAGACCAATGCCACCGCCCTAGCAGTATCCGCAAATGCCAACTAATAGGGAGTGGATCCACCTTGGAGATTCACCATCCTCTCGATAGGAGCAAGCACAGCAAGAAACTCTCCTAAACATCAAGACCAACCTTAATCTCCCCCACAGCAAGAGCAAGCTTCCCCTACCCACCAATAATAATATCCTACATCAGCCTAGTTAACTAGAATTCACATATTAAGAACACATCTTTGATGCAATGTGTAAATTCAATATAATTGACAATGTAAGAAGCCATTGATCTTTGTATTAACTGCTCTTAGCATGTACAAAATTTTGTCCTGTCGGATGTTAACAAGGCATTTTTGTATCTCCATGTTGTAATGATGATCTCTATGATATAGTTGGTAGCACCAAGAAAACTTGCTTTGTGGTAATATCTTTATATGAAATGGTCCTTTTGTTCTCCATGGTACCTATATGTAGAATTCAAAGTAATGTATGTAATTAATAGCCTATTATGGCTTAATGTTAAAATCTAGACATTTTCAAGGTAGATGAGCAAGGATGCCTAGGACGTGTGGTTTCCATTAAAGCAAAAAGAAAGAAAAGGATGCAAAAAGAAGAAAGAAGTAACATTTACACAACATATAGACCAAAGATAGCTCTTGAAATTTTATTATAGAAAAAAAGGATACAATCTTCCAAGTGATTCTACAACCTCTAGGATATGCGGTTTAATACAAATAGAGTAGGTTGGAAGCTTCACTCTTGCTTTTGATTTTTCTACAATCTAACTTAAAATATAAATCCCTCGGTGCATCACTACTACACATCAATTGGATCTCTTGTCTAAGAAAGGCCGATGGCCAATGGCTTTCTAGATAACAGGTCTCGATCTTGTGATTGGATTACAATATCTATGATAAAAGAGTGAGTTCCACCATGCTATCGAAAGAACATTAGCATGACAGATAAATTGATCAGAAAAAGGTCAATTTTAAAAGAGTTGATATGGTGGATGGTAATCTATCCAATGCTATAGATGGTGGGGATGGCACAGGGACCCCAACAAGATCTTTTCCTCATCTTAAGAACTTTCGGGCATGTCTTGATCCAAGATTTGCCAGACGCCTCTCAAAATCGCATGCATAATGTTTGCTTCCCAATAAAATACCTGGTCATAGAAATAACCAATGCTAAAAAATAATGGCTGTCACCCTAATAGAATTTGGTCCAAACACAAACAAAAATTGTGTTCTGATTTCACCTGAATGTAACATCTGGAATAGTTACTTTTGCATTCAATGACATCTTTTACAGAGGTCCTCTTTACATCCCATCCCTTCCCCAAAAATTGGTTCATCCAATCATTATCAAGGGAACTCACTTGATATGTTAAATTTGTTTTCTTGACACCCTCACATGATGCAAACATCTGTGCAATGGTCCTAAATGGTATAAACCAACTCAGATGGATGTCCTTAGAACTTGTCTTATCTTATTCTTGTATGCTACAATGATGTCTGTGTAGGAACAAACCCATTCTTGGGGCAATGGTGGTAGTGGGATATACTCTAGTCTACCAATATTATTGTTTGCATTAGCCAAAACATACATGGAATTATAAAAGAAGATTCCCTGTGCTATTAAATGGCTAGGTGGGTTGTCACTTAGCAATGTACCTATCTCTATATGGAAGACATTGTTTCTTCCACTAATGCACTCTACATTCTGCCACTCCACATTTGATGGATTTAAAGTTGTAAGAAAATTTTATCGGAGTGCACAAAACAATTAGGTATTAAACACAAAAAACAAAGACTACTTATTGAATCTTACTATTTGTCTTAGATCTTGTACTTTCATCATGGTGATGTAGCATTATGTACGTGTCATATAACATGTTGTACAAGACCTCTATTGCACCATTTGGCTGCTTGTAAAACTCCAAGGTCCTACCTTTCTAATGCTTGTTAGGATCACGAATGTCTTTTCGTTTTACCTTGAATGCTCCTCGAGATGCTCCTCGAGTGTTGGGTCTCATCGTGACCGTGTCTGACTTCCTAAACTTACAAGGGATCTAACTACCATGAGCATCCTTCCTATTGAGAAGCTCCACACTTTTAATGTTGCAAATGTGTTTTCTCCTAGAGCTCATCTACAAAGGGAGAATAGAAAATTATTGCCATTTTGATGGGCTCAACAATCTAAATAACGAAAAATAGAACTTTATAAATGTTGTGAGCCTTGCACTCTGTTTTCCTTGTAGTCAAGTTGACAAATAACCTTGTAAATTTTCACAAATGACATCGTGGTCAGTAAGGTTAATAAACATAATAAACAAAATAGTATCACAAAGAAACATAGCTTAACAAAAATTACCAGATTATTAAGATGGAAGAAAAAAAAGACTGAGAGAAGAAGAAGAAGAGATAAAACAGATATGGCGGGAATAAGTGACGCTGTAAAAGAGAGGCAGGAAATGAAAAGTATTCAAATTGGGAGAAAATTTTCAATTAGACTAGTTTTTAATCAGTCTAGTATCTTTTCTTGATATTCCTTTTGACATATGTTTTGGTAGGTGGTATTCAGGCCTGACATTCTTCTATTTTTTTGAGTTTTATGCCAATATATTTTATTCCTCTTTTTTGAGCTTGAAATTGTGGGGACCACTATGAAAAAAAAGATCCATGTTACATGGATCTAGAATCTAAGTGCTCTCACATTGGTTGGCCTTATAATTTTTTAATGGGCTCCAAAAGGGCCCATTTGGAGTCTGAATTTCCCCTAATGTCGAGACCTCTAGAGGCCTTGTTTGATTCTGTTGTGCCTCCTAAGACTACATGAAGAGGCCACATGAAGGGGACATGATTTTAATTCCATAGACTTGGCCACTTTTCATATGCACATCAATTATTGAATAAGATAGAAACCTCTTGGTGGTGGTGGTAGTGGCAAATTGATGCAACCATAAGTTCATGCACACTCTTGACATAGTCTAGTACAGCTCTCATTTCTAGTATTGATGTTTATTCCTTCAATGTTAATTATCAGAAATGAACTTCTTAACATGGGAGTATTTGGTCCACATGATTTGATCCATGTGTTGGCGGGCGGGTGAAGTCATGGGGTAACTCTTGTGCATGTTTTATTTGATAATGAAAGTACTCACAATTTCATTGATGCTTTTGTTGTCTAGAGATTACATATCCTAATGGTATCGACGAGTAACCATCGATATGTGGTGAGCTTAGCGAGAGGTGTTAAGAAAATTGAGTTACAAATATTTGGTTGTAAGTTATATAGCATGAGAAAAAATGGTCATTTTTTTAAATTTAAACTTTTCAACATTATCCAAAATGTCAAAAATGCCTAAAAAGGCTAAAAAGAGATGAAAAATCAACTCTCCTACCCTTCCCTATAGGCATGGGAATTTGTGGGAAGGAAATGGACATTTGGCATGCGAATAGTCATTTTATTAGCTAATGTAGGTGTCTACATCTATGTCCCCACACATGTGAGCACTCCCCACAAGCCTTGTGTCACCAAATTGAGCTTGTGCCTCCCCACACTTCCTAATGAAATTAGGTGTGTTTTTTCCCAACGGCTTGCAAGCTTGTAAAGATGCAAAATTTTGAATTTTTCTAACTAGGAGAGAACATTTATTTCTCTTCTATCTTGCCAACACCAAGTTTATATCCCATTTACACATTTTAAGCCCAAATCACTCTCTAAGCATAAAGTTCCATTATGGTTCATTAATTTCCATTAATTTATACAACACACATGCACAAACTTATACACCTTTTCTCATCCATAAACTCTCTTTCAATTAACATAAATAAGTACATTGGGATAATCTCTAATTTTTATACTTGAAATTAAAGCTTTGATATCAAATGAAACACCCCAAGCAAGAGTTCCACTTCGAATCAATAGATGTGATTCAAGGCAGAAAGCATATCTGGGGATGTTTGCACTAAGCTCAAAAAGTACTTAGCCAAATGAAGGTAGACAAGGGTCACCAAAAGTGCACACATCATATCAAGCGAGGTCAACCTAGCATAATCTATGAGCTATTATTATATGTGTGTGTGTGTGTGTGTGTGTGTGTGTGTGTGTGTGGGTATTTTGATTTATAACAAGCTATTTAGGAATTGTGTGGAGTGCTTATGATCAATAAAGAGATAAAGTAACCGAAGCAGATCTTTTTGTTCCTCTCTATGCTATTGTGTGGGTTCCATTCAAGTGACAAACACATAATTATTAATAGGGGCTCTACTTGTGCTTTTTTTCATTGGATTTGATTGATAAAGTAACAAAAGTAGATCTTTTTGTTCCTCTCTATGCTATTGTGTGGGTTCCATTTAAGTGACAACACATCATTATTGTTAGGTAATAGACTAAATATTTTATGTCCAAGGCTTACCTACAAGTAAGAAAACATTTATTTCCATTTTTTAATAAAAATGAGAACATTATAGACAAAAAGGTAGCAATGAGAACACTATACACAAAAAAATATTATTAGGTGATTGTTCAAAAAACACATTCAACCATGAATGTGTTTTGAGAACACTATAGACAAAAAGTATTATTGGGTGATTGCTAAAAAAACACATTTAATCATGAAATAGATCAATGAGATCTCAATCAAACCATTAATAATCTAAAATGAGATGTTAGAAATGTCTTTTTATGTAAATCCTAGCACCCACCAATGTAGGCATGTAGTTTCCTTTAAAAAATCTCCATGCACCAATAATTTTTAGCAAAGTGAAAATTAAAGAAAGTTTATAGTCTTGAATAAAGATTACGCTAAGACCCTTCTTATTTTCACCTTTCTAGGTGTCCCACATTTTAGTGTAGCTTTCAACACTTGTTTTTTTTCATATTTACAAGCCTCATCATGATAAGCATGCTCAATGTTAACCCATGGCGGACATTGAGACGTACTATATTTTACTTCATTAATTTAAATATTCTGAGTCATGGGCCGGGCTTGTCGGCACTATATGTTAAGGATAAAGGGATTGGGTGATCGCCGATGAGAGGCGCACCTTGGATATCAGTAGGATAAGGGTTAGGGTCGGCCGGCCATGTATGGGTGCCCAAGTGTGAACGGCCAAGTCACCTATAAGAGTCAAATGTAACCCTAAAATCCTCATTCTCATGTGTTGTGAATACAAGAGTGCTCTTGCCTTATCTCTTTGGTTTCCTTCTCCTGTGTTTGTGAGAGAGAGAGAGAGAGAGAGAGAGAGAGTGAGAGAGCGATCGAGCACTGTGTAGCGGCACGGCGACGGAGAGGCGGTAGAGCGGCGACGGCGGCTCCTCCTTCACGGCTGCGACGCGGGAATCCTTCAAGGCGGCGGCTGGTTGAGCGGTGAGTGACACACCCTTTGGCATTCTGTTTGAGCTTCCTTCCCTGGTTGTATGCTTGCAGCCATTCGTGGCTCGCATACGGTGTCCGGCAAGTCCCCAGCTACGACCTGTGCGGCAAAAGCGCACACTCAAGATTCTAGTCATGCTAACAAGCCTCTTGGTGGTGGACAATAACACTATTTACATAAATGACTTCTTTTATTGTGCATACATTCCCTTGACACCTAAGCAAATAAAAAAGAGAATGTTAAGGGAAATTTGTCAAACCTATTTACATAAATGACTTCTTTTATTGTGCATACATTCCCTTGACACCTATATTTCAAAAGCAATAAAAAAGAGAATTTTAAAGGGGAATTTGTCAAACCTATATAAGATAATCTTTGTTCCTAAAATCCATAGTTCTAGAAAATTTAGTAGTTTTGTAAACTCACTCTACCTTAACCTCTTTTATTAAAGAGATGTTGAAAGAAGCATTTTCAAAGTGGCAACTTATCTCTATAAATAAATTTGTTTTATTTCATCCAAATATGTTCTACATTTATTTGGAGTTCTTTCTAGAAATTCACAAATAACTCACCATATTTACTATCAAGCAATGTTATAGAAAAGGTTAGCCCAAACTAGAGCGATAAAGGCTTTAGTAACTTATCAAAAGTAATGTTTTAGAAAAGGTTAGCCCAAATTAGAGTTTTAAAGGCTATCACCACAAACACAAATGAAACAAAATTTGTTGTTTTTCCCCTAGGGTAAAAAAAATAAGATCCAAAATTATTATGGTATAAATAAAGATGGGTTGGAGAATACATTTTTTCTATGAATGTGTACTTAGAATAAGTGAAAACAAATTATAACACAATAGTAGCCACTTCAAAATTTGAGGAAAAGGAAAGGAAGAGGAGCAAAGTGTCAAATTTGGAGAAACACAACTCATGACAAAAAATGTAATATTTAGGAAAAAAAAATAAACAAGATAAATGTCAAATTTGGAAAAACACAACTCATGAGAAAAAAATCTAATATTTAGGAAAAAAATAAACAAGATAGATGTTAAAATTTTGAGAGGTAGAAAGGTGAGAGTGATTACTATCCAAGAAAACCTGGAGGGTATGTAGTGTGTGAAAGTAGAATTCCAACCCACTAGTATAGCCACTTAAAATTTTGTGGGAAGGGAAAGGGTAGAGAGAGAGAGAGAGAGAGAGAGAGAGAGAGAGAGAGAGAGAGAGAGAGAGAGAGAGAGAGAGAGAGAGAGAGAGAGAGATTGAATAGGTGGATTAAAGTATCAAATGTGGAGAGAGAAGGTGGACCAAAGTATCAAATGTGGAGAGAGGAAGTGAGTAGGTGGACCAAAGTATCAAATGTGGAGAGAGGAAGTGAGTAGGTGGACCAAAGTAACACTTGATGAAAAAAAATTAATATATTGACAAAGTTTTGGAAACATGATAGATGTGTTGAGGGAAACTCCAAGCATCAACTTTAGAGGTCAAGTCTTCCACCATCCAACACCAAGCTACAAAAATCTATCAAAATAGAGGGAAGTCAAGTGTCAACAAGACTCTACACTTTTTATCAATGTCACTAAACTATAATGTTGTGTTTGTAAGAGAGTATACGCATGTATATGTGTGTGTGTGTGTGTGTGTGTGTGTGTGCATGTGTGTGCGTGTGTTTGTCTGTGTGTGCATGTGTGTAAGAGAGTACATGAATGTGTGTGTGTGCGTGCATGCGTGCATGCACGTGCGCGCGCGCATGTGTGTAAGAGAGAGATGCACATGTGATTAGTGTGTTTGAAACAAAAGACCTTGACATCAAAACAAGGTTTCTTTCCCAATAAGGGAGCAAGGTTTCGGAGAAATGCATGATGGGAGAGGCCTTAAAGAGACCTTAATAGGGATTGATGAAAACCAAAGGGGAAAAAATGAAAATAACATTGAGCAAAAGTGGCACCAATGAAGAGAAAAATGATGGTGATGAAGGTAGGGTGGGGTATGTGGGTGGGTGAAACATGTGTGTGATTGAGTGTGTGAATGTGTAAGTGAGAGTTATGTGTTTTGGAGTTTGAGTGTGTGTGTGTGTGTGTGTGTGTGGGCAAACCTTATGAGCATAATAAAGCTCTTAGTATATAAAGGTTTGAATGTGAGTTAGGATAAAGGAAAACTCAAGGGAAAAATAGCAAACTCATTTATAAAGACAAAAAAAGGCAGCAGAGTGAACTTGAAAGCTAAGAGGAGGATGTGAGTACTTGTACTAAGCAAGAAAGGAAACTCTGAAGTGAAGCTACCTAGGCATGAACTGTTGGAATTAGGGTTGCAGGAATGCACACACAACTTCAAGAAGATGAGGAAGCTTGAGCACAACACAGTAGTGTATTATGAGTGCCAAAAATGAAAGATAACAAGCCCTAGAAGATAATGGACGTATATACAATGCACGGGGGAAAAAACCTCCTAGTGAGGGAAAAAGTGCCCCGGCGGTCCTAAGTGTGTTCACACACATCACTACTATAATATGGTAACAAATCCCCCCTGGAGTGATGCGGTGAACAAGAGCTAGCACTCATGTATAGGGAAGTGTCTAGCTATGTGGACGAATCCACAAAAGGGAGTAAGCCCAAAGCTTTGCGAAAAGCTTCGAACTTCTCACGAGGCAGAGCCTTTGTGAAAAGGTCTGCAAGGTTATCCTGTGTTGGCACATAAGCCAAACTGATCTCTCCTGCAGAGAGTCTCTCCCTGACATAATGGTAGTGCACCTCAATGTGCTTCGTACGAGCATGGAACACTGGGTTCCGCGCAACTGCCAATGCGCTCTGACTGTCAGTGAAGATGGTGGTGGCAGATGGCTGCCCAACACCCAAATCAGCCATAAGGCGTCTGAGCCACACACACTCAACCGTAGCTGTGAAAGCTGCCCTGTACTCAGCTTCACAACTAGAAGTGGCCACAGTAGGCTGCTTCTTGCTCAACCATGATATGCATGAGCTTCCAAGCATGAAGCAAAAACCACTCGTGGACACGCGTGTGTCATAACAACCAGCCCAGTCAGAATCTGAAAAAACATGTAAATCTGGCGGCAATGATCCCCCCTTGGGATAAAACAACCCAAGATGCCGAGTACCACTCAAATAGCGAAAGATACGCTTCACTGCCTGCCAATGCTTAATGCCTGGGCTATGCATAAATCTGCTCACCTGTGAGACTGCAAACTGAATGTCTGGCCTCGTAATGCATACATAAATGAGGCAACCAACAGCTGTCTGATAGAGTGTGACATCAAAGTGATCTCCAGCATCATGAAGACTCAACTTCAAACCTGTCTCCATTGGAGTAGCAATAGGCTTGCAGTCTTCAAGGCCAAATCTCCGCAACAATGTTTCAATATACTTTGTCTGACACAAAGCAATACCTCCATCACACTGCTTAAATTGTATCCCCAAATAATGATGCAAATGCCCCAAATCTGACATCTCAAAAGAGGCATTCAAATCAGCCTTAAAATCAGCAATATGACTCTCATTTGGTCCTGTGAGCAGCATGTCATCGACATAGAGAGCAATGATTAGATGTACACCATCCACACGTTTAACATACAAAGTGCTTTCTGTTGGACTATTCTGAAACCCATGTGCAGTCAAATATGCATGTATTTTTTCATACCAAGCTCGTGGAGCTTGCTTTAAACCATATAAAGCCTTTTTTAACCTGCACACTTTGTTTTCCTGCCCTCTTTGAACAAAACCACGAGGCTGCGATACATACACCTCCTCATGCAAATCTCCATTTAAGAACGCAGTCTTTATGTCCAGCTGATGTACATTCCAACCATTATGAGCTGCTAATGCACAGATGCTACGAACAGTGGTCATACGACATGTGGGAGCAAAAGTCTCATCAAAATCAATGCCCTTCTCTTGAGCATAACCTTTTGCAACAAGCCTAGCCTTATGGCGATCCACTGTGCCATCAGGCTTACGCTTCAATTTGTATACCCACTTAGTGCCAATGGCCTTCTTGCCAGGGGGCAAGTCACATAAAGACCATGTACCATTCTTCATAATAGCATCGTATTCTGCTTGCATAGCAGCCATCCAATTTTCTGAACTTTGTGCCTCATCAAATGAAACAGGCTCACTTTCATCGCACATACTAGAAACAGCCAATGCATAACAATCTGACGCATAAGAGGCACCATGAGAGCCAGAACGAGTGTGACTAGACAAAGGGGCATCCAACTTGCTGTCACGCAAAGTCTGCACCAGCCATCTAGGCATGTTCCTAGAGCCCTCAATCTCTTGTCTCTCATCCTCAAGTGCATCATGCACATCTGCATCAGATATAGGCTGATCTGTGCCATCATTTAAAACCTGCATAGGCTGAAAAACTGCCTCATGAGGTATTGCACTTGACTGTGCACCACTGAAAAGAGGCAACAATGTATCATAGACATCACGTGAGCTGATATCTGTCTCCTTAGTACATGAAACCAAGGGCTGAACTGCATCTTCCACAAATACAACATCACGGCTAACCAAAATGCGCTTTGTCTGTGGATGATACAAACGATAGCCTTTGCTCTCAGCACTATATCCAACAAAAATACATTTGACAGCTTTGTCATCCAATTTTCTGCGATGTTGCACAGGCACTAATGCATATGCCAGGCAACCAAAAACACGTAAATGGCCAACAGATGGCTTGCGGCCATGCCAAGCCTCATATGGAGTGACAACCTGTAATGCTTTGGTGGGACACGTGTTTAGTACATAAGTGGCACACATGACAGCCTCAAGCCAAAAACCATGTGGTAGACTTTGACTCTTAACCATACATCTTGCCATTTCCATGAGAGACCTGTTTTTTCTCTCAGCCACACCATTTTGCTGTGGTGTATACGGCACTGTACATTGGTGTTTTATCCCACGCTCAGCCAGAAATGCATTAAATTCTGAAGACATATACTCCCCCCCTCGATCTGAACGGAGGGTGCCCATCTTACTTTCTGACACATTTTCAGCCATAACCAAAAACTGTTTGAAGCACAAAAACACTTCGGACTTTGCCTTCAAAGGATATACCCATGCATGCCTGGTAAAATCATCAATGAAAGTCACGAAGTAAAGGTAGTTTCCAAATGATGGAGTTTGCATGGGACCACAAACATCACTGTGAACAAGCTGCAATCTGCGTTCAGCTCTCACTGATCCATCTTTGGGGAAGGAAGTACGCTGCATTTTACCCAATATACAGCCCTCACAAACATGCTTGACAGGTGCCTCAAGCTTAGGCAAAGAAGACACCATTTCAGATTTCTGCAGGCGCAGCAAACTTGCAAAATTCAGATGACCAAAACGTGCATGCCACAGTTTTGCATTTGAAATAGCCTGCGTATCCATAATAGCACATGCTGAATCCTCTACACATTTGCCATCCATATTGAGCTTATACAGCCCACGACATAGTGAACCAGATGCTACAATGATGTCACCACAAGAGAGATCATGAACAGTACATCTGTCATCCACAAATTTTACAACCAAACCTGTTTTGGCAAATGCAGAGACTGACAGCAGATTCTTTTTGATCCCTGGCACATACAATGCATCAAAAAGTGTAAAGGTGTTGCAATTTGCAACATTCAGCACAATCTGTCCAACTCCTTTAACGGGATAAGAGGAGTTATTGGCACAAGTGACAGTATTCCCTGTGGGAGCAGACTCAAGGAAAGTGAATAAACTGCGCTGCGAGGTGATATGCTTAGTGGCACCACTGTCAAAGTACCATACATCTGAATCTACTGCAGACATACATGTGTCATGCAAAGATGGGTCATAACTGCACTGCGCATTGAATGCCCATTCTGTATCTAGCACAACATTAGCAGATTCATTGTTAGAAGGAGAGGCATCTGCAACAGCCATACCAGCCTCTTTCTTCTTAGCCTCTTTCGCAGCCAGCTTAGGACACGCTTTGATGACATGATCATTTCCCTTACAGTACTTGCAAAATGTCTTCTGTTTGTCACCCTTCTTCTCATCTTTGTCTTCCTTCTTTGGTTGCGCAGCATTTGCAGATTTCTGCTTACTAGAAGAAAAGCCAGCTTTACCTTTCCCGCTTCTCTGACTAGCAACGAAAGCTTGATCTGCGACACGCATAATATTCCTGTTTTGCCTTGACTGGTCTTCTTGCAGCAAAACAGAAACTAACTCCTCAAATGATAAGGCATTGGGATTGCCTTTCATCATCAAGCGAAGAGTGGAAGCAAAACCCTGATAAGAATCTGGTAGACCATTCAAAACAGTCTGCACAAGTGAACTGTCTGACAGGATTTCATCTGCAGAAATGAGCTGCTCTTTGAAATCCTTGATCTTTGTCAAAAAGCTATCCATAGAATCACCTTCGTTCATATGCTCACTCTCCAACTGTTTTCGGAGATAAGCAACACGAGCCTCATTTCTTGCCTGATACAATGTGGCAAGTACATCCCAAGCATCCTTAGAAGTCCTGCAGGAGCGAATATGTGGGATAATGGTACGTTTGACAGACAGCGCAATCAAGGCATGAGCCTGCGCATCTCTACCATCCCAACGAATCTGCTCTGCTGAAAGTGGTGGTTCTCGAACAGCTGCTACAGCACTTGTGCCTGCACCATCATCAACAGTACCTGTTTCTGATGTGTTTGCAGCATTCCCAGCCACAATAGGACGTGCATCAATACCCTGCACAATATTCCATAACCCCTTTGCTACCAATACATGTCGCATCATATATGCCCACAATGGATAGTTGGTGCCATCCAACTTATCCTCAGCAGCCAACATGCGGAATACATCATTGTTGTCAGCCATGGCCAATGACTGTACTACTAGATGTAAATGCTGTCTGCAAGAGGTAAACCTGTATAAAATCGACCTGTGCTATATAGCACAGCCCAAAACAGACGAATGGGCACCTGTCCTGCAGATTTTAATCTTGACAGAAAATCTGCACAGTAGGACGATTTTGCCTGCGCAGTACTTGGAATGCAAAAACGGAGGGCGAAATGACTTCAGATCAAAATTCTGAAAAAAACTAGCCCTACGGGCTCTCCCACGGCATATACTAACCTACAGACGCTCGTGAAACCTCGTTGCAATCGGAGGAGATGAAGCGGCAGGTGCCGGTGATGCTGCCCGGGAGGAGGAAGCCTGCTCTGATACCAATTGTTGGAATTAGGGTTGCAGGAATGCACACACAACTTCAAGAAGATGAGGAAGCTTGAGCACAACACAGTAGTGTATTATGAGTTCCAAAAATGAAAGATAACAAGCCCTAGAAGATAATGGGCGTATATACAATGCACGGGGGAAAAAACCTCCTAGTGAGGGAAAAAGTGCCCCGGCGGTCCTAAGTGTGTTCACACACATCACTACTATAATATGGTAACATGAACAAGAGTAGTATATGGGAGGCGGTTGAGGTAACTGAAGTTGGCAAAACAAGTAGTCGTCGCCTTTGCAAGGAGGTGCTGGAATTGATTGCAGCAAAGAGAGAGAGAGAAATGAAATGATATATTAACGTCTCTAAGAGGCCATAGTGGCCTATGAGACCAAAACTGAGAGTACATCTGAAGTTGGTGTCTCATGAAAGGGAACAATCCCTCTTCATCTCCCTCTCTTCCTCCTCTTGGTAGCTATGTGTGATTATTTGGTGAGCTTTTTGTCACGAGCTTATTTGGCACTCCCCATTTTTCTGCGATCTTTTTCAATTGAACCATATAAACTCATGGCATATTTTCCTTTCTCATCTTTGGCATATCCCCAAGCTCACCCTAAAAACTAAGAATCTAGCCCTTGTGGATCTTGCCCATGCTACCAACAAGTATGCACACTATTGGAAGCCCATTTTGAATGTCCAAGCACCTTCACTTGCATCATGAACATAAACCAAGAAAACCCTACCATCCATGCACTTCATCTAATGGATAACTCCATTTAATAAAATCTAGATCACATTCAGCCTTGAAACATGTTTGTAGAGGTGGCCAATTTAGGATTCCCTGTCCTCAACACTAGAATTGACCCTACTCACCCCTTGTTCAGTCAAACCCTCAAGTAACCATTCAAACCTCTCTTTTACAACCCTTGAACATGTACACCTCATCTCATCCCAAACTGAAAAGAATAAGGCCATCAAAAGCACTTAAGATCAAGCAGATCTCAAACAATCCACACAATTCACAAATAGGCACATTGATTAGGTTCAAAAACATAGCAATACAACTCCAATAAATCTGAATCTTGGCATATGGTTAGTGTCATATATCCTACCAATATATGAAATATCACTTTCAAACTCAACACCAATCAAGAAATACAACAGTTGAAATAGAGCACCCTAAAAATTACCCATTTTTTGGATCAAGACATACCACTAAACTATAAAACCAATTTCTCAATGAAGTAGATTGAATACTTGCACAAATGGTATTTCCTAGGCTAACTAATTAGTATCCTATATATCCATATCATACTTTTATATATCACAATCAAAAAATTCAAATCCATTACAACTTTCCTATATCAAAATCATACATGTGAATCCATGAAACATGTTATGCTTATCATGTAGATAAAAAAATGATAATAGAGTAAAGCTAAATTTAGACCATGAACTCTAAAAACATAAATATAACAAAAGTTTATGTCGAAAAGAGTTTGTCCAAAAGCTAAAGTTCATGTCAAAGCACAAGGATTGCATGATACTAAGAAGGAATATCAATATGTGGAATGTCTAAGAGAACCGTGCCAATAAGAGAGGTGTCACTCTCAATGCCTATATAGTGTGTCGAGACATCTCATTACTTTGATGCACCAACTCCCCACCACATTCAGCAAAACCATCAATCACAACATCACTCTCATCCCTAAAAGTACTAAGCAACCAACTACAAGAACATTATAACTTGTATAATTCCTTACATAGTGAGGGATAACCACATAGAGGATCTTATAGGATACTTACTAGTAACTTATATTAATTAATGGAGTGACCGCTCTACACCTCCACGAATGTAGACACCACCCACCTTTGTTCTCTTAAGAGGGTATCATTGGCTGGATTCACTTATTAAATTGCTTTTTGCATCAAAGAGTATAGGGGATATCGCTTTTTGCATCAAAGAGTATTCACTTATTAAATTGCTTTTTGCATCAAAGAGCATCACTCTCATCCCTGAAAGTACTAAGCAACCATCGACAAGAACATTATAACTTGTATAATTCCTTACAGAGTGAGGGATAGCCACTTATAGGATACTAGTAACTTACTTATATACAAATGGAGTGTCCACAATGCACCTCCACGAATGTAGACACTGCCCACCTTTGTTCTCTCAAAACGGTATTGCTAGCCAAATTCACTTATTAAATTGCTTTTTGCATCAAAGAGCATAGGGGATATTGTTTGTCCTACCTCTCTATTTGTCTTTGGAACATCGTACTTCCCCTGCCAAAACAAAGCAATTTGTAATGTCTTGATCTATCAAGAAATTTATTACATGTTAGTTAAATGACTAATTACAAAAGAAGAAACCCAACAATAAACAATCATGTTCATGTACTTGATCTCCCTTATCATACATATATCCATAGCCAATATCAAGGGTAAGCATATGATACAATCGGAATCCCATTTTGTTTGCCTTCATTTGGATGCTTGCAAAGCTGCTCAATTACCTCGCTGTTGGAGGAATCAAATAAGGAAGGCAAAATGAGTGAGATGGGCTAGAAATATAGAAAACACCATATTAGGGAATTTGGGAAAATCCATATATTTTGGAAATCACGAAATTGTGGGACAAGAAATTAGTTATGGTAATTTCATTTATTTTGATAATTTCATTAAATTTGATTATCATATATTGTAAGGAGCTTGTCTTTTAGAACATGTAAAATAGTGATAATTCTTTGCAATTCTAATTTAAATACAATTCTTTGCAATATTGAGGGGCAAGGTTGATCGAATGCATATAGGTGGTGTTTATAAACACTGATGTTAATGGAATACAATTTTACTTGAGCTACTCTATTTTTTTGAATTAAAAAAAACAGTGAACCTAACATACACTATCAACTTTTAAAATAACTATATGCTTAATGCCATTATTGGAGACATTCCACATTGTGTCTCTAGCCTTGAAGTTCATCACATCCTTCTGATTGCTGCAAACTCCCTTGAGCTTTTGCACATACATTTGGTGGAATCTTGACCCTCTACGGAATTTTTTGATTCCTTGTGACCCATGAAAATACTACTGAGTCCACAAGTTCCCAACGAGCAAGATCTTTCTTAATGCGCATCCAATATTTATTCCAACAATCGGTGTAAACTTCGACATCACTTGCATTCCGCCTTTTACACACTGGTGCCCAATATTGTATCATTTCCTGGTTCAGCAAACCACCATTGTGATGCAGAAACCACTTCCAAATCATGTAGAGACACCACATTGCTGGAGGCTTCATGGGGTGATCGAGTGCCTTTCTAGAATTCAATGCATTCAATAATGTGCTATTGGACCTTGGCATTCCATCATATGCAAGGTCTCCATATTCATGCTTTTCATATCTTTCCAAGTTTCTAAAACACAAGAAAAGTGACCCAATTGTGAAATTAGGGTCTGATGGCCATAGGCCAATAGCAAAGTGTCCATAATTTCCCTATCCATGCCCATGAGTTATCATGCCTATCAATGACACAAGTAATTGTGTTGCCTTGTTTGTTTCCTTGGAGCACACCTTTAATCTTGGGATGGCTGTCTTCTTTTGATCCATCTTGTCATGAATTATGCACAAATATTTTTGAGGATTTAATTGTGAGCTCAAGCGCCATGCATAATACAAATTTCTACAACTTAGTTGTTGTAACATGTGGGTTTTTTGTTGTCGCATTAGCCTATTTCATTCTTCTTGGCACTTAGTGGCACCCAATTGATCTTTGATGCCACTACATATAGTGCATTTCAAGAACTCACTTGTCTTTAGGCTTACATGTTCAAACTCTGTATTCCAAATCCTACCAAATGTGGACGTGGACATCTCTTTTTGATTTAGTTGCTTCAATGTCATATTTACTTCATTCAAAATGTCCACTTGCTTATAAACATCAAGTATCACAAGTTGTGTCTCCCTTGAGCCATCTGTTCTCCCTTGAGCCATCTGTTAATGTCCTGCTCTTGTGGGGCATGTGCTCAGCATTGTTTTGCACAAAATCTCATATTATTGCCTTGCCTAACTCAGTATGATCCCATGCTTTTCTGATAATTCCTTTGTTTCCATGTATAGATCTACGCATGCCATTCTCAAATTTACCCCTGTATCAATAATATGATGTAGTTGGAATTCAGTGCATCTCATACCATGCCCTGCTACATATCTCGACACCATTAAATGTGAACCTGTATTGCCTCGTTCCCACTTAATCCACATGGCATGCCATGTCCATGGAATCATACACATAGTCTGTGGGAGCCTGCAAGCTACACCCCCAATAATCTCTGCGCAGGGCCAACAATGCATCGCGGTTTGTTAATTGGCAGCATTTGTTTCCACAGCAGTCAATGGTAGACACTTGCGCCACTACCTCTAGCGTTGTTCTTTTAGGAGCTCCTGTAGTTGTGTACTCCTTGGCTTTCCTCTTCACCATACAATACCTTCTCTTTTTAGCTAGGAACTTATCACCATTGCATGCAAATTGGTTGTCCATTCCTTGCTCATCTTGCATAACAACATGCACAAGTGGTGCTCCATGTTCGAAAGTTAGTTGTTTTATAGGCCACCTCACGAGATTAACACTATCCACTTGTCTTGGCTTGCTTGGTCAACTACCACTCCCATATCATCCTCTCCAAGGATTTCAAAGTTGACTACCTCATATGGATAGACCAATAAAACAACTCCTTTGCCAAGACATAATGCTTTGTCCTCAGACCATAGTAGTACCATTTTCTCTCGCCAACTATCACGGGATGAAATTTCATCTCGTGGCACTAATTTCATCTGGTTATTTTCATCCATGATTTCTTGAAGTTCATTTTGGGAATCTAGTGCTACCCCTAAGCTTTCCAAGTAATTCTTATGCCATTTGACAATACTGCCAATTGCCTCACCTGCGGTCATGCATCCAATGTAGGAAATGGTAGTCTGATGCCACAATTGATGCAATTTTCTATAGAGACCATAAGACACGGTATTTATCACATAGATCCATATAGGTATGATCCATAGCATATTACTGGTTAAAATGTGCATCCAATTTATCACCATCAAAATCCAAAACATCCTCCATAAAATCAATACGAGAATGATCCACTAGTGTAGAGGTGTAATCAGAACTCAAGATGAAATCTAAATCTTTGCATTGATGTGTGTATGGTTTCTTCTCATCTTGATGTCTAGAAATTATCGCAAGTGTTTTGTCCACTTCAACTCCCATAATGTTCTCATAAAGACCCACATAATCATTATCCATGCATTGACCAAATACGAGAGTAAATGGACAACCCCCTTTTACTCTTTGTAAATCCATCAACATCCAAAACTGAGTGTATAATAGCCTTTCCGCCCCTGCTCAAATAAAGAGGTAAACCAAGAGATGGAATAAATAATTCATATACATCGATTCTCCCTATCTTGATTCCAATTGTAGCATGGCTTCCAATAAAAGATATGGGCTGAAATGAACTCCTTGTAGATTTCCCAATAAAAGATAAAGTTGGCTTGTGGGAAAGTCCCACCAACACCAAAATCTCATTGAGGACAATGTCATCATCACTCTCCATAATGCATTGGACCACTTGCATGAAACATTTGTCTAGTTTGCACACAAATTTATATGTCTTCCTTCTCCTCAGATACCAATACTCTTTGGCATACCTAGATAAAGACTCCTCATGTAGAAGTGTCGTGCATCTTTCTCTAAAGCTCATTTTCTCATGGATAGTCACAAATATTTGCACAGCTTCATAAGCTAAACTCTCCCAACACCATGCATGCTTGTGTATTGCTTTTACAACAACCATGAAGATCTAGCTTTCCCATGAAATGTAAAGTCACTTTCTTCACCATGCCTTTATCTTCATGAGGAAACACATAGAAGTAGGCCTCCCAATTGTGAAGCCATTCCTTAAGTTGTACACAAGTGACTCCATAGCCATTAAATGAAAACAAATCTTGGAAGAATGGTTCACCATCCTTGAACCATAGATTTCATACTTTAGTAGACACAATGTACTCAATGAATTTATTCCTCTTCATAGTCTTTGGCAATTTGGAAAACACAACATTATACATCTTGTCATATCTTCTCTTTTCATTGCACTACTTATTGTTATAACCTCTTGCCTTTACACCAAAATACCATGATGTCTGGACTATTTTGTCTCCACAAAGTCGCAAATAATAATAACTTGAGAAGGCTCTTGATTCTTGACAAAATCATTGTTGCCTTTTTCTTTCATTTCATAAAAGACATTGTCTATTTCTTGCATTACATCAAAACCCTCATCGTCCTCTCCAATGGCATCCTTGTCAAATGTGTCCACAAGATCACTTCCATTGTTACTCTCCCATAGGTGTTGAGTTGAGATTTGTCTTCACTTTCATTAACCCAATCCTCATTGCCATAAGTGACCTCGTAAGTGCCATACTCACCTTGTAAGCATAGTCATAAAAATCTACCTCTTTCGCATGCCCTTGAGAATCATAAGCAAAGTCATCAAAAGCCACATCTTCCACATGCCCTTGAGAATCATAAGCATGGTACATATCTTCATTGTCACCTTCTATGTAAGGGGATTCTTCAAGATTGCAACTATCTTCATTATAAGCATAATCTTCAATATTGGAACCAATGCAATGTTCTTCATCTCATTGGTACAACTTCCATTGTATGTACTATCTTCATTCTCATGATAGCCATCATTCTCACTATATCAAAATCTTCCATAACTTCCAAATAGTACTCTAGATGATAGGAATGTCGAACTAAAGTGAAATAAGGCATATTAGAAAGCTCTTGGTATTTATTTTCCGACTATGTACTCCTTTTTGTTTCAGCCAATGGCCCATATGCCTCTATTTCTAACTTTTGGGAAGAGTCAACAACCATAAGCCAAAATTGCCATAACTTGACCACAATCAATGTCCAAATTTGACAAACTATAGATTGATGGAATGCTTTCAACAAGAACTACACATCCATGCATATCTTTTGACCAAGTTTGACCAAGAACTATCTTTTTTTTACTTCTTTGATCGGTCACAACTATTGTCATTCTCGATTGATATCATTGACCAAGTCAATGATATCCAAATCGAGTGAATCTTTGGCTTATTAAGAGGCTAGTGACATGTACACTCCATCCACATGGTCAATTCCTAAAAATAACATGGTATTTTTGGTTGGGCCCACCGTCTAGGTGTGATGAAACTTTTTATGTTTGACCTCTAAGACAGAATCCAAATGTGATGTTTTTTAGCTTGTTGTGTCCATAATGATGCGAGGAACACATGTGCCACCATGGATCTCGCTTTCCATAAGTTCTAGATGTGTGTGTTGTAGAATGAAGAAAATCACCTCCAAGCTCTTTTAAAACCCCTCACAAAACCCATGCCTCCTTTTAGCATAGATTTCAGTGCCCTTACACTCCCAAGGATGGGCTTAAATAACCTAGTTAACTAGCTTGTGTGGTACTACAAGCTATAAGAGTGACATACTAGTACTACGGGGTGAAAAAGGATTATTTTTAAAGTAAATGATGATCATTTACTAGGTGTGGAGGAAAAATAAGGATGGCAGGTTCCTTTATACATAGAAGTTAGCTCCTTCACATGCATGAGATTCACCTGATTTGGTATGTATGAGTTCCAGCCCATGCACTTGACAACTCTAAAAGAAAATGGCTAGACTAAGGTTTACTAAGCAAGAGCCCATCGTGCACCAAAAGAACTTAAGTTGAGGGAGCTCGACACAATTCATGCACCAAACCATTAGCCAACCCATGGTTCACCAAAAAAAAACCTCTAGCAAAAACCATGTGTGGCCCAAACCACTTATCACTCATTTCTTTGGGCATGTGAACCTTAGCATTGAGGATAAAATGAAAGGTCCCCACTTAAACTTTAATTCTTTAAGGGATTTTACTCATCTTTGAGCAGTTTCCCCATGTACACATTTTATCTTTCTTCAACCATACATAATTTTATCTTTCTTCAACCATACATAATTTTATTATTTTTGGGACAAAATTCTTTTATTTAATAATTTCTTTTTGTTGGGTAGGAGGGATCTTACATTCACCCCCACTTAAGCACATTGAGATGTCCTTATCTCATACAATGGGGATAATCTTTGGCCAAATCCTCTTCTTTTTCCCAAGTTGCATCTTCAAGAGGAAAAAAATCTATTCCAGGATCTCTTCAGGTTTCAACTTCATATGTCCTTATGTTGGCTTGATTATATGATCATCTTCTAAGATGTGCGTAGTATTCAGATGATACTTCTTCAATAGGCTGACATGAAAGACATTGTGAACCTTAAGATATGTAGGAAGAAGCAACTCATAAGCTTGATCTCTAATCTTCCTTGTGATAACATAAGGTCCGACTCTTAGATCTTCATAATGCTTCTTTCTATCTTGAATAGCTTTGATATCACTTCTTATGGACTGCATATCTGGTTGTCCATTTCATTAAGCATTTGCCTCCAAACTTCTATCTTAATCAGAGGGTCACACCAAGTCTTGAAAGGTGTACGGTAATCTTGATCATAACTAGAATTGAAATAAATCAGTACATTGGTGTTAAAATATAAGTATTTGAGTATCCCAATATTCTTAAAATTTTATTTTTCTTTGATTTGAGTGGTTACATGATTAGTTTTGAACCTCAAATGTGAAATTTCACATTTTTATTTTCTTGAAAAAGGTTCACAAAAGTATTGTGAGTGATGAAGCCTTGTGAGGCTTTATCAAGGCTTCTAAATAGCATTGTAAAATCTTCATAAAGAATCATTATTAGTGAGTCTTTAAAAGGTTTTATTACCAAGGCCTTATCAAGTTAACAGTAAAGATTTAGCAAGGCCTATAAAAACATTACTAAGTAGCTAGGTTTTAGAAAGGCTTGTCATTTATTATTAAAATATTGAATTTTTTTTCCTTGAAGCATTGCCAAAAAAATCCTAGGTATGTCGAGTTTCTTGTAGTGCATTCAAAAGGTATACGTTATAACTTTTTTGTACTTTAAAACTAAGATAATCCAACTACTAACCCCTATCATTTTTAGGGGCAATGGGTTATTTTGACCCACTCAGTCATGTTGCTTAGTTTATTTGGACTCTTGTATCATTTTTTTAACTCTCTAAATTTATGTCAATAGATCTCAAATTTATTATTGTATAAATTTTCCACAAATCTTCTCCATATTTGATGCTTCAAAAAATAATTAATAGTAATTTTATGTACAAATTATATCCACTTATAATGTTGCCCACATTGTAGCTAGTATTATATAACTTAATAGGGGTGCTACTTATGATTTTTTCCATTGGATTTTTATTGATAAAGTAAACAAAGTAGATTGTTATGTTCCTCTCTATGCCTCATCTCTAGGCCGTTGTGTGGATTCCATTTAGCAATTAAGCGATAAACACATCATTATTAGTAGGTAATAGACTAAGCATAAAGTAGATCTTTATGTTCCTCACTACACTATTTTGTGGGTTCCATTTAGTTAGGGTAATAGACTAAGCATTCTACAACATGGCTTGCTTTGCAAGTAAGACAACATTATTTTAAATTTTCAATAAAAAGGTGGTGATGAGATAACAAAAAGGTGGTTAAGAGATATCACCATAAATAAAAAGGTGGTGATGAGATAACAAAAAGCAATATTGGTTGGCCGCTCAAAAAACACATTCAATCATGAAATAGATCAATGTGATCTCAATAAAACCATTAATATTTCAAAATTAGATGCTACAAATGTCCATTTATATAGCAAGCACCCATGAACATGGCCGTAGAGTGTGGGGTAGCAAATACCCATAAATTTCAATAATGTATTTATGGGTATCTTGAGTTCTATCAAAGTTAAAACCAATTTAGGCATGTAGTTTTATAGAAATTTCTCCATACACCAACAATTTATAGCAAAGTGCAAATAAATAAATTTATAATCTTGAATAAAAACTACACCAAAACCTTTTAAATACCTTGCTTGCTTTCACCTTTTCTGGTGGCACATTTTAATCTAGCTTTCAACAAGTTTGATTCATGTTTACAAGCCTAATGGTGATAAGCATGCTCAAGGTACTAGTCATATTAATAAGCCTCATTTGGTAGTGGACAATAACATTCAACCAATACATTAGTAACTTCTTTTACTATGCATACATTCCCTTGAAACCTTGAATCTTTTAGGTAAATTTAGCAGATCTATAAGAGAATCTCTATTCCTGAAATCCATAGTTTTGGAAAACTAAGAAGTTTTTTAAGTTATCACAACCGAGCTTGCTGAAAAAGAAGCATTTTCAAAGTGACACCTTTTAACTGTATAAATTTTTTTTTCTTCATTTCATCCAAATAGGTTCTACATTTATTTAGAGTTATTTCTAGAAATTCAAGTCACTCACCATATTTATTATCAAGTAATGTTATAGAAAGGTTAGCCCAAACTAGAGTTGTAAGCCTTTAGTAACTTATCACACAACAAACACAAATACATTGAAATTACTTGTTTACCCCTAGGTTAAAAAATAAGAGCCAATTATCATATATAAATATAGATAGGTTTGTAAATAAATATTTTCTATGTATATTTAAGTACATGAATCTTTTAAAACTTTTATCTTATGTTCTAACATATAGTGTATTTTTGGCAATTTTGTTCTGACATACTCAAAATTAGTGCTTTTTGGGAACTTTTAGTATTTTTTGCCTCAATTTTCTCTTGTAAGATAGCCCAATGTTTTTTTGAGGGCCTTATAAAATAGCCATTTTGCGATTACATGAGTGCTTATATTTTCCATTTTTGCCCCTCTATATTTGTCCTCAACTCAAACAACTTCCACCATCTTACTATATAACAACTATCCGATGTATTTTCTATCCTATATCATAATCTTGAATGGTGAAAAATACACGTTATTTAAAAATTCACCTCTTGAATCCCTTATTCAACAAGAACTTCAAAAAGCTTAAGTAGGATTGACACATTTGGACTTTTAGGCCACCAAAGAACTTGAAGATTTTGATAATTTTATTTGAGAAGTAACCTAACAATGGGCTTAAAATTAAATTGAATAATATATATGAAATTGTAGGTTCAATACTATCATCAAGAGACATAACAATCTAATAACTAAGAATTTGTAAGTGATATTTTATATAAAAGTGTTTTTTTCACCTATTGATGCACTCTCTTTTGTCTTAGAGAAAGCTGTGTAATACTTTTTTATAAACATTCTTGTCTTTTTTAGTACAAATGAAATCTCTAAGTGTGTGTCATCATGAAAGTGACTCAAAGAAGAAAAAGTGCAAGTGTCATTGTGTCCTTTTTCACTTTATCAAAGAAGCTTTTATGCCCATAATTTTAATGGGCTGTGTGTGTGTGTGTGCGCGCGCGCGCTCACATATGTGTATGCATTACATGCATGCACATGTGTTTGTGTGTGTGTGTGTGTGTGTGTGTGTGTGTGTGTGTGTGCGTGCGTGTGTGTGTGTGCATATGCAGAGTGGGTTGGGCATGTGCTTATGTGCATACATGTATGTCTATATGTGTGCATGTGTGTCTATAAAATAGAGAGAAAGCAAGAAGGATATTTAACTTTTATATTATTTTAAAGGAATCTAGAAGGTATTTTGCTACAGAAAGCTAGAAGGATTTTTAGTTTTTATGTTATTTTAAAGAACTACTCAAGTTTTCATGCTAGTTGAATGGAGTCAATGTATGATATAAAATACTTTCACTTTAAAATTTCATGAAGTATGTACAAATCTCACATACTTGGAATTAAAATAATTATGTGAAGAACATTTGACCAAAATGTACTAGAGGCATAGGGCAATAGCATATTAGAAAGTCACAGATGTTGCCATATATATATAGGTAGTGATGTGTGTGAACACACTTAGGACCGCCGGGGCACTTTTTCCCTCTTTAGGAGGTTTTTTCCCCCGACTTGTATATACGCCCATCCTTCTAGGGCTAACTTATCTTTTGCACATTGACACAATCTAATACACTTTGTGTTGTGTGCATTCTTGCTTCTTCTTCTCCAAGCTTTGTGTGCTTTCCTGTAACCCTAATTCCAACAATTGGTATCAAAGCAGGCATCATCTCCTAGGGCTACGCCGCCAGCACCCTCCGACTCACGTTCTCCGATTGAGGTGAGTTTTCAAGAGCGCTTTGCAGGTCCCTATACTCTGCAAATAGACCCGTAGGGCTTCGCGTTCTCAGAATTTGCATCTGAGGTCGTTTCGGGCTCCGTTTTTGCATTTCAAGTTCTGCACAGGTGTTTTCGTCATTTTCTGCAGAAATTTCGACAGTGCAGTTTTCTGCAAAACAGGCATACGTGTTCTATTGTGGACCGTGCTACATAGCACAAGTTGTCTTCTGCTCAGTCTTTGCTTCATTACAGGTAGCTTTTGCATCAGTTTCAGCCAGTGGCCATGGCTGATAATAGCAATGATGTATTTCGCATGTTGTCTGCTGAAGACAAACTGGATGGAGACAGCAACTACCCACTTTGGGCATACATGATGCAGCATGTTTTGGTTGCAAAAGGAGTGTGGAACATTGTGCAGGGTATGGATGTACATCCAGGTTCTCTGGATGTAGGATCTGTTGAGGATGTTGTAGGTTCTAGCAGCTCTACTGTTGCTGCTGTTTTACCCACTGCTGAACAAGCTTGTTGGGATGGTAAAGATGCACAGGCTCATGCCTTGATTGCACTTTCTGTCAAACGTAACATCACCCCACACATTCGTTCAGCTAAAACAGCAAAACAGACTTGGGATATTCTAGCTGGTTTGTATGCAGGTCGTAACGAGGCAAAAATCGCTTACCTGCGTAAAGAGCTAGAATTGAAGATTATGCAGGAAGATGATGACATGAATGTTTTTCTTGCTGAGATTAAAGATCTCAAAGAACAGCTGATTTCTGCAGGTGAGATTATTCCTGATCATTCTCTTGTGCAGACTATTCTTGATGCTTTACCTGAGACATATCAGACTTTTGCTTCCACGTGGAGACTTCTTAATGAGGACAGACCTGATGCTGTCAAATATGATACTTTAGTCAACAAGCTCTTGCAAGAAGCGCAGTCTAGGAAAAATAGGGCCAGGCAGCGTGCAGTTGATCAAGCATTTATTGCTGCCCAACAGCAGAGAAGAAGTGGTAAGGCAGCCCCTTCCACTGTTTCTTCTCCTATTAGTAGGTCTGCAACTTCTTCTCCTTCCACAGGTAGCAACAATAAGTCTGAGAAGGCTCTTGATAAAGGCAAGAAAAAGACCAGGTGCAACTATTGTAAGGCAAATGATCATGTCATTAAGAATTGCCCTAAGCTAAAGGCTAAAGAGGCAAAGAAGAAAGAGTCAAATGCAACCACAATAGCGGATGCTTCTACAAATGCAGATTCTGCAAATGTTGTGCAAGATACAGAATGGGCGTTTAGCGTGTATTGCCAATATGACCCATCTGTACATGATGCATGTTTGGCAGTTTCTGTTGACTCTCATGTATGGTATTTTGACAGTGGTGCTACAAAGCACATTACCTCGCATTGTGAGATGTTCACTTCTCTTGAGGCTGTCCCTAATGGGAATACTGTCACATGTGCCAATAATGCTTCTTACCCAGTGAAGGGCGTTGGTAAAATTATGCTTACTGCTGCAAATGGTAGCGCTTTCACACTTTCAGATGCTTTGTATGTGCCAGGGATAAAGAAGAATCTATTGTCTGTCTCTGCGCGCTTGCTAGACTTGCATTTGTAGTCAAATTTGTGGATGACAGATGTACTGTTCATGATTTGACTTCTGGTGATACGATTATTGCATCTGGCACCTTGTTTCGTGGGCTATATAGGCTCAATTCTTATGACAAGTGTGTGGAAGATTCAGCAAATGCAGTTTTTGATGAAAAGGCAGTTTCAGATGCAAAACTATGGCATGCTCGTTTTGGTCATCTGAACTTTGCTAGTTTGCTCCGTTTGCAGAAATTTGATATGGTTGCTTCATTGCCCCCTCTTGAGGCACCATTGAAACATGTTTGTGAAGGCTGTATTTTGGGCAAAATGCAACGTTCTGCGTTTCCAAAGGATGGTTCTGTGCGGGCCACTCACAAATTGCAGCTTGTACATAGTGATGGGTATATCCACTAAAGGCAAAGTCCGAAGTGTTTTTGTGCTTCAAACAGTTTATGCTTATGGTTGAAAATGTATCCAATTGTACTGTGGGCACCCTCCGTTCTGATCGAGGGGGAGAGTACATGTCTAAAGAGTTTGATGCATTTCTGGCTAGTCGTGGGATAAAACACCAATGTACAGTGCCGTATACCCCTCAGCAAAATGGTGTTGCTGAGAGGAAGAACAGGTCACTTATGGAGATGGCACGATGTATGGTCAAGAGCCAAGCTTTGCCACATGCGTTTTGGCTTGAGGCTGTCATGTGTGCTACATATGTACTCAACAGATGTCCCACTAAGGCCTTGCAGTCTATTACTCCATACGAAGCTTGGCATGGCAGGAAGCCTTCTATTGGTCACTTGCGTGTCTTTGGTTGCTTGGCCTATGCTTTAGTGCTTGTGCAACAACATAAAAAATTGGATGATAAGGCTGTCAAATGTATTTTTGTTGGTTACAGGCTGAGAGCAAGGGTTACAGATTGTATCATCCGCAGTCAAAGCGTATCTTGATTAGTCGAGATGTTGTTTTTGTGGAAGATGCTGTGCAGCCTTTGTTATCATGTACCAAAGAGACAGGTGTGAGCTCACGGGATGTATTTGATACGCTGTTGCCTCTATTTACAGGTGGGAATTCAAATGTAAGTCCTACCTAACTACTGAGGCAAATATTCAGCCTATGCAGATTTCAAACAACATCATAGATCAACCTATTTCTGATGTAGATTTACAGGATGTAATTCATGAGGATAGGGCTGAAAATGAGCAGGCTAGAGGTATGCCTAAATGGTTGGTGCAAACCTTGCGTGATAGTAAGATTGATGCACCTATGACTAGTCGTACTCGTTCAGGTTTTCAGCATGCCTCTTATACATCAAATTGTTATGCTTTGGCTGTGTCTAGTATGTGTGAAGAGGAAGAACCTCTTTCATTTGATGAGGCACAAAATTCAAAAAATTGGTTGGCTGCAATGCAAAGTGAATATGATGCTATAATAAAGAATGGTACATGGTCTTTGTGTGATTTGCCTATTGGTAAAAAGGCCATTGGATGTAAGTGGGTTTTTAAGTTGAAACGAAAGCCAGATGGCAGTGTTGATCGCTATAAAGCTAGACTTGTTGCAAAGGGTTATGCTCAAGAAAAGGGCATTGATTTTGATGAGACCTTTGCTCCCACTTGTCGTATGACTACCATTCGTAGCATTTGTGCATTGGCAGCTCATAATGGTTGGAATGTACATCAGTTGGACATAAAGACTGCATTCTTGAATGGAGATTTGCATGAGGAGGTGTATGTATCGCAGCCTCGTGGTTTTGTTCAAAGAGGGCAAGAAAACAAAGTGTGAGGTTGAAAAAGGCTTTATATGGTTTAAAGTAAGCTCCACGAGCTTGGTATGAAAAGATACATGCATATTTGACTGCACATGGGTTTCAGAATAGTCCAACAGAAAGCACTTTGTATGTTAAACGTGTGGATGGTGTACATCTAATCATTGCTCTCTATGTCGATGACATGCTGCTCATCATCACAGGACCAAATGAGAGTCATATTGCTGATTTTAAGGCTGATTTGAATGCCTCTTTTGAGATGTCAGATTTGGGGCATTTTCATCATTATTTGGGGATACAATTTAAGCAGTGTGATGGAGGTATTGCTTTGTGTCAGACAAAGTATATTGAGACATTGTTGCAGAGATTTGGCCTTGAAGACTGCAAGCCTATTGCTACTCCAATGGAGACAGGTTTGAAGTTGAGTCTTCATGATGCTGGAGATCACTTTGATGTCACACTCTATCAGACAGCTGTTGGTTGCCTCATTTATGTATGCATTACGAGGCCGGACATTCAATTTGCAGTCTCACAGGTGAGCAGGTTTATGCATAGCCCAGGGTCTCAGCACTGGAAGGCAGTTAAATGCATCTTTCGCTACTTGAGTGGCACCATACATCTTGGGTTGTTTTATCCCAAGGGGGGATCGTTGCCGCCAGATTTACATGCTTTTTCGGACTCAGATTGGGCTGGTTGCTATGACACAAGAGTGTCCACAAGTGGTTTTTGTTTCATGCTCGGTAGCTCATGCATATCTTGGTTGAGCAAGAAGCAACCTTCTATGGCCACTTCTAGTTGTGAAGCTGAGTACAGGGCAGCTTTCACAGCTACGGTTGAGTGTGTGTGGCTCAGACGGCTTACGGGGCTGGTGTTGGACAGGAGTCTGCCACCTCTATCTTCACTGACAGCCAGAGTGCATTGGCAGTTGCGAGAAACCCAGTTTTTCATGCTCGCACAAAGCACATTGAGGTGCATTATCACTATGTCAGGGAGAGACTCTCAGCAGGAGAGATCAGCTTGGCCTATGTGCCAACATAGGACAACCTCGCCGATCTTTTCACAAAGGCGCTTCCTCGTGAGAAGTTCGAAGCTTTTCGCAAAGCTTTGGGCTTGCTCCCCTTTGTGGACTAATCTACTTCGGGCATGGCACTCCCCTATACATGAGTGCTAGCTCTCGTTCACACCATCACTCTCAGGGGGGATTTGTTGCCATATATATATAGGCAGTGATGTGTGTGAACACACTTAGGACCGAACACACTTAGGACCGCCGGGGTACTTTTTCCCTCTTTAGCAGGTTTTTTCCCCCGGCTTGTATATACGCCAATCCTTCTAGGGCTAACTTATCTTTTGTACATTGACACAATCTAATACACTTGTGTTGTGTGCATTCTTGCTTCTTCTTCTCCAAGCTTTGTGTGCTTTCCTGCAACCCTAATTCCAACAACAGATTCATGGAAACCTTGATGGATTAAACAAGTAATAGTTCTTTCTCCATCTTTAACTTGCTCTTACAAGATAGTGCATATAACAATTAAGGCAATCCATGAAACCATGATATTTTGACATTGGAAAGTTGTAATAAGAAGTTATCACCCAGTTTTTAAATTGAAATATCATGGAATAAAATTTAAAAAAAATGTAAAACAATGTTTAACCTTTCCATAAGAGAAATTGCATTGCTTCTTAATATATAGATAATAGTTTCACTATTTAAGGGAAAATGATGTCCCTCTACATTAATAATACAAATGCCAAATTGATAGGATAATAATAAAATACCACACCAAGAAAAGTTTCAGGGTCAACATCAAATGCCAAATTGATAGGATAAGAATTAAATTCCAAATTGATCAGAATCAAATGTCAAATTTATATGCTAAGAATTAAATTTCAAATTGATCAGAATTAAATGTTAAATTAATATGCTAAGAATTAAATACCACCCAAAAAGTTTCATGGTGTGAACAAAGGCCAAATTGGTAGGATAAGAATTGAATGCCACCAAAGAAATGTTTCATAATGAACATTAATAGTTAATTCAATCTTTCTATGGTAAATCGAGAGAAACCTTGATCTTTTTTTTTCCACCTTCTTGAGCTTTTTTTCCACCTTTTTATGAACAAGTGCAAGAGATTGTTTGGGATCATATTAAAGGATGACTGGTTCTTCACTTATAAGAATAAAAAAATCTTATACTATTTGAGTACTATATTGCTTTAATAGGCATAAGAACTTTATTTTAAAAAAGTTAAAATACTAGAAAACTAATAAAGTATTGACATAATTTCTTTTAAAAAATAAGAAACATGTCATTAAGTGTTGCATTTATCCTTACATATATTAATGTGCATGTGAATGCATGATTTAAATAAGCAAGGGCAAGAATCTTTTAGTATTAGGTTTTCACACTCTTGTTTTTGAAAAGGGATGGGGATTGTGTCACCCTTGTATTCATATGCATATGCATGGACCTCCCACGGGGTATTAAAACAATTTCCCTAGATATTCTAGCATAATACTGTAGGTGCCAACAACAAGTGCTAGCCTAGTTGGTTTAGGGTGTTTGGTTTCCTTGTAAGAGGTTACAAGTTTAAAACCTTCGTGGTAGCATTGTGTTTTGGCATCATTAGAAATCATGATAACATGTAATGTTGTTTTTATGTGTAGATGACTCTGCTAATCTTGGCTCACTTATAGCTACGGGGAAAATCTTCTTTGTGAGATTTTTATCATGAGCTTTTTTGGCAAAAAAATTAAAACTCCGAGTTTTTGTTGAGCCCTATCATCATCCTCTATGCAAATCACCCCTTTCGAAGTGCATGCACCTAACTACTCCAAATAGGCACTTTAAACCACACATAATACTAACAAAAAATTCGAATGAATGATACCTTTTTCATAGTGGGTAGCTACCTACTATCAACTCTAGTTAGTCATCTTAAACTATAAACTATCGACAATTTCCTTCACATAAAATTCATAGTGTGAATGAACGATATGAAATTCATAGTGTGAATGAATGATATGAAATTTCCTTTGGCATTGCTTGATAGTTACATTACTCCAAAAATTATCTTCACAAAGAAAATATAAACATAACATAGCCTTCCTAAAAATATCCTTTGCCAATATATTATTTAGCTCACTCTATGTTGATCCTAGAGCGGTTGAGTAGTGAGATGAGTCCAAAGTCAAGAGACTTAACACTATTTTAGAACAAGTATAATCAATCAAATAAAAGAGACATAGTCTAAATTTTTGCCAAAAGTTTCCAAACAAATATGCCCATACAAAAAGTTCTTCAAAGACCTTACAAAAAGTTTCCATCCATAAATGTTTATGTGTTCATTCTAGGATGGCAAAGTATTGGGCTTACTTGTGTTCTAGAAAGAGTTGGTTGGTGGATAAACATATCCTCATTTAGATCGAGATCCCTATCGGCACCTTTCTTCAAGGTAGCCCAAGCTTATGGAAAGATCTGAAAGACTGGATGGACGGACGTCTATGGAGCTAGATAGCTCTAACGAATCTGAGGAAGATGAACTTGTTATACCCCACAAAATAATGAGAACCCCCACAGTAGTCCGAGTAAATAAGCTTGGATAGTACTTTGAAGGAGACGAATTGAATGCGGCTTTGCTGATAACCTTTGATGGCCTACAGGTCACAACAATCCTGGATGGGGGAGCAGGAGTGAGCATTGTTACAAAACAATGTTGGGAAAAATGGAGAGCACACCACATTGCTGCATTGCTAGTCAAACTCATTGATGGAGCCATAGCTATTATCATGATGAGGCTTGTGGGGAACTCCATCTTCTACATTCCTTGAGAACATTTGTCAACTCCTTATGCATCCCTTGAGGCCACAGAAATCACCTTTTTCCAGTATACTGTTCGGCTGGGGCGGCATATTTTGACGGCGAGGAGGATGGTCTCTCCAGTGCAGCGGGGCACTGGCGGCTACAGGGACTCTCACAGGAGTTCCTAGAGGATTTTTGGGCCCGGCTCTGGGCTAGTCGACAGGCTCGCAGGATCTCGACTTTCCAGTGGCTGGTCGCCCATAGGGGCTCAGCAGTTGGCACCTGGCTTGTTTTCAGCGGTCTTCTGGCGGCCTGCATCCGCCGATGCGGCCACCCTATGGAGACACAGAGACATTGCCTATGGGATTGCCCTCAGGCGCAGCAGATTTGGCTGCGGATGCTGTGCATTCTAGCCCCCCTCTCTCCAGAGGGTATGTTTACGTGGGGTGCCGCTGCTTGGTCGACTTCGTCAGGGCCTGCTATGGGCTATGAGATGGAGCAGGACAGCCAGGCCATCAGATTCATTAGGGGCCAGCCTCACCTTGTTTCGTCACCGGATTTCTCATCCGCTAGCTGGACACAGGAGAGGGATTTACGATGGGAGCTCCTCAGTAGCCTCACCATCTGGTTCACCTGGAGGGCCCGGTGTTTCAGGGCCTTTGAGGGGAGACTGGAGCCACCAGCAGACTGTACGGGGGATTTGGCAGGAGTTGATCCACACCCTGCGAGGACAGTATGACCGCATCTGGGGCGACTCGGATGAGGCGATCTTGCGGCGCCAGGCCTTTCACACCACCTAGCCCGCAGCGGCCCCTTCTATACCCTACAAGCTAGATCCCCCCTTTGGCATTACAGGCCACTTGTTTGGCTTTTCCCCCCTCCTATTGTATGATTTAGCCCCTCAGTTCTTTGTACTGATGCTTGTATCTTGCAGCACCTAGGGAGAGTCTCCCGGGCTGCCTTGTTTTGTTCACTGCTCTGTTTTTCTTGTGAGCAGGAGAGGATCTTTTGTAAACCTACGGGCATTTTTATATAACTAATGAAAGGATCTTTTCTCGAAAAAAATAAAGGATTAATTTGCTAATCAGTGATTAATCATTGCTAATTAGCATTTTTATATAACTAATGAAAGGATCTTTTCTCGAAAAAAATAAAGGATTAATTTGCTAATCAGTGATTAATCATTATTAATCACTATTTTTTGGTGCAATTGAGGGTTCAAATTAACCATTAGGTATCTGATACAGATCCCTATAACTTCAGATTGCAATTCAGAGATGGTTTGATACTCCAACCATTCCATACAAATTGGTTACCCTTGATTTAATGTAATTTCTGGTGATTTTATACTGATAAATCTGTTGTAATAATCTCTTAAACACTAGATTGAGTTGTAAAAGGGTACACTGCCCTTGAATCTTGAAATTGGATCGAGGTAAGACCCCCTTCACATCATCATGTGAGTACAGTACAAGAGATAGCCAAATTTAATGGGGAGCAGTTTTACATATGGCAGACAAAAACCATGTATCTGCTCATGAGAGGAAAAATCTGGCACCAAAGCTCCTCGGCGGTGTCCGTCCAACTACACTTCACCTCCCCGTGATGGATACCCACCACCTCGGCGGTGTCCATCCTGGTGTCAAGGGGTTCGATGGCAATCGTGGGTGTTGCGCACCAAAGCTCCTTGGCGGTGTCCGTCCAACGGTAATGGTTCCACTGATAAATGAAGTGTTGCCCACCAAAGCTGCTTCAGAGCTAATTGCCCCCGCGATGGATACCCACCACCTCGGCGGTGTCCGTCCTGGTGTCAAGGGGTCCGACGACAATCGTGGGTGTTGTGCACTAAAGCTCCTCGGCAGTGTCCGTCCAACTGCATTTCACCTCCCCGCGAGATGGATACCCACCACACCCACGAGCGTATGCTGCACTCGATTGTGGATTGCGCACCTATCCGTCCAACTGCATTTCACCTCCCCGCGATGGATACCCACCACACCCACGAGCGCATGCTGCACTCGATTGTTGGGACACACGCAGAGAGTCTTTTCTTCCTTTTTGGCTCTCTTCAGAAATCGCATCAATTAAATAAGCCACAAAATATATATATTTCTAAATACAAGTATAAAAGTATTTCTTTGCATTAATTAATTGCTCTTCTCAATTCAAAATTTTGATGTACTCATACCCAAAAAAATTTTGATGTACTCATACCCAAAAAAAAGGAGCAGTGGATTGATGTGGCCTTGGGTTGGATAAGGAATGGCGAGGACATGCAAATCTATACAAAATCCTAGCCTGTTCAAACCCTAGATTGTCCAAGCCCTAATCTGTTGATCCTTGGATATATATATATATATATATATATATATATATATATATATATATATATATATATATATATATATATATATATATATATATATATATCTTCTATACAAGATTAACGAGCAACAACCCCACCTCCCTCCACGTGGGCAAAGGAGGTGGGGCTATTTCAAAATACCCACTCCTCCTGCAAGCGTGAAGTTCACGCTTGCATTTGAAAATACCCACTCCTCCCATGACGTGACGCTCTTCCCGGGTCCAATCAGTTGCTTGCTGTTCCAGTCATCCTACTACTACTGTTCCAGACGTTTCATCACCTCCAAGTCGCCTGCTGTTCCAGTCGTCTCATCACGTCAAGCTCCTTCTTACGGCATTTAATGTTTTTGCATAGCCTGGGTGTCCTGCACAGCAGGACTATCATCCATGAGCTTCATGGAGGATTAGTTTCTTTAAAGCAGGATCTACATAGCCTGTGATTGAAGTAGAGGCTTCCTTCATGAGTGGAGTATCCCTTGATTAGATTCTTATCTTTCTCTGAATTTCCCCCTTCTTCTACTAACTTCATCATCCTCTGATAATCTGGATCACGAGATGAGACTTCTTCCACCTTGACCAGTATGGGATTATTTGGCATTAAAATTGCACTCAAGAAAGATTTGCGGCTAAGTGCATCTGCTACCACATTATCTTTCCCAAGGCGGAATTTGATGTCGAAGTCATATTCTTGTAGAATTCCAATCCATCTCCTTTGCCGCATGTTGAGGTTAGGCTGGGTGAAGATCTACTTTAGACTTTTGTGGTCAGTTACAAGCTGGAATTTGCCCCCCAAGAGATAATGTCTCCATAATTTGAGGCAATGAACAACTGCTAAGAGCTCCAAATCATGGGTGGCATAATTTGCTTCATATTGCTTTAGCTTGCGGGAAGTATAAGCAACTGGTCTTCCTTCTTAGCCTAAGACACCACCAAGTGCTAGACTACTAACATCAGTAACCACTTCAAATTCCTTGGTGAAATCAGGAAGTTTCAGGACTGGGGCAGAAGTAATAATGATCTTGAGCTGATCAAAACTGTTTTGATGGGTTGGCAGCCACACTATTTTGCAATCCTTATTAAGAAGATCCGTCAAAGGTGCAGCTACCAAGGCATAATCTTTGAAAAAAATCCTATACCATCCTGTGATTCCCAAAAACCCACGAACTTCATGAACTGATTTAGGGGTGGGCCACTCCAGAATATCCTTGACCTTGGCGGGGTCTACTGAAATGCCATCCTTGGAGATGATGAATCCAAGATACTCAATTTGATGAGTAAAGAAGGTACATTTGCTCTTCTTGGCATAGAGTTTATGTTTGCGCAACAATTACAGAACTCTACGCACATGCTCCTCATGCTCTTCCATTGATTTGGAGTAGATTAAGATATCATCAAAGAAAACAAGCACAAATTCATCCAAGTAAGAATGGAATATATCTTGCATTAGGCGGTTGAGGTTGCAGGAGCATTGGTTAACCCGAATAACATTACAGTAAACTCATAGTGGCCATAACGGGTATTGAAGGCTGTCTTGGGTATATCTGCTTCCTTGACTTTGATCTGATAGTAACCAGACCTCAAATCTATTTTTGAGAAGACTTTGGTGTTGAAATTTGAGCATTGTGATGAGCTATGGTGGATCAAACACTAGAATCAACATCATTAACAAAGTGATTAGCAAATAATTAAGATGTAATTAGTGGATAATTAGCAAATAATTAAGATATAATTAGTGGATAATTAGTAAATAATTAAGATGTAATTAGTGGATAATTAGCAAATAGATTAATGTAGGCATGGATACTCAAAAACCGGCAAATTCTCATTAGGGCAATACCTCAATTTATAGAGTTTACATCAAGCATCTAATCCCACTGATTTCTCCTTGTTTCACTCCACCTCTTTTCCCTAATTCTCTCCACCTCTTCACTTTTCCCAGAATATCTCCTAGAATATCTCCACACTTCCCAGAATATCTCCACACTTCCTAAATCTTCTCATGCTACCCTTTATTCTCTCCTAGTAGATTCTTCTCACCTTTTCACAGGTTCTTTCACATTTACTCATTCTCTTTTACAGCCTCTAACCAAGGGCTTGTTCCTGCACACACCCTATTCACTTGTATTTTCAACACCTCCCCTCAAGTGAATACTCCTAGTACACCTAGACCCTATACCAAGTTTGCCTCCCCTTACTTGATAGTCCGCGAGCGACCAGTGTCTACTCCTCCCCTCAAGTTATCTTAGCACACCTGGACCCTGTATCAAGTTTCTTTCTTACTTGACAGCCTGCGACTAGTGCCTCAAGTCCCTAAACTCCATAGTCCTACATCATCGGTGGCTTAGAGGTGGTTTTACTTTATTGGGGCAGGTTACATTGGGTTGTGGGGTCTCTCTCTCTCTCTCTCTCTCTCTCTCTCTCTCTCTCTCTCTCTCTCTCTCTCTCTCTCTCTCTCTCTCTCTCTCTCTCTCTCTCTCAGAAAAGATGATCCGACTCCACTTCCTTTGGAGCCTCCATGAAGTTTGCCGATGACGTTCCTTCTCCACTGGGTTTGTTGTAGAAGCAGTCTCTCGCCATGTGTCCTAGCTTTCCACATTTGTGGCAAGTGAAGGTCCTTCCTCCTACTCTGCCTCTTCCTCGTCCTCGTCCTTGAGAGAATCCTCCTCGGGTGAAGAATGCTTTTTCTTCTCCTGTTGTTGAGTCGAGCCATTTCTTCTCTTTGCTTCTGCTCTCTTGCTCTAGTAGAGCTGCTTCTATCTCGTGTAGCTTCAATTCAGGTACATTCTTTAGTGTTGCTACAATGTTTTCATAGTCTCCTTTGTCCACACTCTTCAGAAGCACTGCTAGTGCCTCATCATCTTCTACCTTTTTGCCAATAGCTGTTATAATTTTTTGCTTGTGTGCCAAATAATTTATTGAGTTCATCCCATGCATCTTTTGCCCATTGTATCCCTATGATGTGATGAATGATTTCATTATTTAAACTGAGTGCAATAAGTCCCAATGCTTTTTCATTCTTGCTCTTCTACTCATTTTTCCCTCTCTCTAGGCATTCATCTCTCCCTTCAATTAATCCCCACAGATTTTTCCTCATGAGTAAATACATGGTTTTTGTCTACCATGTATAAAACTGCTCCCCATTAAATTTGGCTATTTCCTGTGCTGTACTCATGGTGATGTGAAGGGGGTCTTACCTCTTGATCCAATTTCAAGATTCAAGGGCAGTGTCTATCCTTCTACAACTCAGTCTAGTGTTTAATAGATGATTACAACAAATTTATCAGCATAAAATCACCAGAAATTACATTAAATCAAGAGTAACCAATTTGTACGGGATGGTTGGAGTATCAAACCAGCTCCGAATTACAATCTGAAGTTAAAAAGATCTATATCAAATACCTAATGGTTAATTTGAACCCTCAATTGCACCAAAATACAGTGATTAGCACTGATTAATCACTAATTAGAAAATTAATCCACTGTTTTGTGTGCAAAAAAAACAGAGTACGCGGGGAGTCCAGATCTGGTGCCTTAGACTTCAAATGAGCTCAAATGCTTTCAAAGGCATCAATAGCAATGAGTCTAGTAGAGGATTAAGCCAATAAACACAAGATTTGACCAAATATTGAAAGCTTAATCTATGTTTTACCAAAGTCACCTGCAGATTTGATGAAGAGCTTAAATCTCACTGTAGACTTGATGAAACTGAATTCTATCTTCACCAGCTTGTAGAGCATGCTTGAAAACACCTTGGGCTAAGAGGAATTAGAGAGCTTTGATTTGTGGAAGCTACAATGTTCATTTTCTTCAGAAAAAATGCGCCTGCAAAATCATCGATTTCTCCTCAACGCGTTGGCGATTTTCGCTTCCGTTTCGACTGGCTACAGCTCAAGGATGTTGGCTACCATGTGCTAGAAGGGTTTGCCCTAATTGTGAGTGTGCAAGATGAATGAGATCCTCCACTGGCTGGGGGTGAAGGAGTGAAGTGAAAAATAACTAAAATTTTGATTAATTCCTAATTATCTACTAATCTTGATTAATTAAATAATGGGCTCATAAATCTGATGGATTCTAGGCATGGCTCTGATACCATGTTGAAATTTGAGCATTGTGATGAGCTATGGTGGATCAAACACTAGAATCAACATCATTAACAAAGTGATTAGCAAATAATTAAGACATAATAGTGGATAATTAGCAAATAGATTAATGTAAGCATGGATACTAAAAAACCAGCAAATTCTCATTAGGGCAATGCCTCAATTTATAGAGTTTACATCAAGCATCTAATCCCACTGATTTCTCCTTGATTCACTCCACCTCTTTTCCCTGATTCTCTCCCCCTCTTCACTTTTCCCAGAATATCTCCACACTTCCCAGAATATCTCCACACTTCCTAAATCTTCTCATGCTACCCTTTATTCTCTCCCAGTAGATTCTTCTCACCTTTTCACAGGTTCTTTCACATTTACTCATTCTCTTTTACAGCCTCTAACCAAGGGCTTGTTCCTCCACACACCCTATTCACTTGTATTTTCAACATTTGGCCCCATGAAACCTGTCAAGAAGTTCGTCGATGCGAGGGATAGGATACTTATTCTTGACAATGACTTGATTTAGCCCTTGATAATCTATGCAGAGGCGGAGAGTTCCGTCCTTTTTTGGAAAAGAACAGGTGCCCCCCAAGGAGAGCTACTGGGGCATACGAATCCTTGCTCAATGAGTTGGGAAAGTTGCTCTTTAAGTTCAATGGCTTCAGGAAGGGACATTTTATAGGGCGTTTTTGAGATGGGTTGAGCTCCAGGGATCACCTCGATTTCATGATCGACTTCTCGAGGAGGCGGTAGCCCTGTAAGCTCGTCAGGGAAGATGTCAGAGAATTCTTGGAGCCAAATTGGTTCTGTCTCCATACTAGGTTCAATGGTTTTGTTGAGCTTGACTAAGAAAACTTGCTGACCCTTACGTGTTCCCTTGAGAAGATGTTTTGCTTTGACTACCCTAGATTTAGGTTTTCCTATTATCCCCTGAACAGATATTACTTGGCCATGCTCATTTTCAAAAGTGATACTCCCTTGATTACAATGAATGCTAGCTTTGTTTGCAAAATTAACCAATCCATCCCAAGGATTCCATCATAAATTCCTAATGGCAAGACTCTAAAGTGGCCATGAGTTTGCTCATTACCCAGCTCAAAATCAAGGTTTCCTATAGAGTGGTGAGATACTACTTCTTTCCCACTGGCTAACTCTACAGTCATTCTTCTAGCTGTTTTTTGACTCAAGTTTAATTTTTGCAAACACGTAGAAGAAAGAAATGAATGGGTACTGCCACAATCAATCAAAAGCTGAAATGGCTTACCGTGATGAGTGGCTGGGGTTTGGATTACACCAAATTGTTTATTCGGACCTTGGTGTTCTACTACCGCATGGACGGTGGCGCGCTCTTCTTCAGCCATTTCCAAGGTCGGTTCTTCACTTATAATACATGCGGTCCTAGCAACTGCTTCTCCGCGGCCTCTGCCACGCCCACCGCCTCTTGCACCTTGGTGGATAGGGGTTCCACGGCCTTGATTTCCTCTGCTACCTTGGGGAAATGATGTTGCCATCTTGGGACAGTTGGCTCTAAAGTTTCTCGGCTCATTGCACTCAAAACACAGAGGGCCTTCTCTGGAAGAAGCAGAATACGAGCAGGGGACAAAAGAGTTGCCTTGTCACCCTCTGTTGTGGAAATTCTGTTGGGGTTTCTTGTAGGGTTGATCTTTAGGATTTGCCTCAGGGTAAGATCTCTTTTGATGCTTAGGTTTGTCAGTCCTCATTTCTTTCACAAGGGGCTTTGCTCGTATGAGAGCATCCTGTAATGTGCTTGGTCTCATTGCTTCAAGGCGGGAATCTAAGGGTTCATTTAACCCTTGGCAAAAATGAGCCACTTGCTGGGAAGTAGTCATAGCTGGGGCATACTTTCGAAGAGTGATAAATTTGGAATTGTAGTCCTCAAGAGTTAAGCTACACTGCCTAAGACTAAAAAACTCATTCATCTTTATGGATTCATGGGATGGGGGAAGATATATTTCCTTCACTGCCTACTTGATGTCTTTCCATGTTTGAGAATGCTCGGTGACTTCCTTGTCACGGCACCACTGTTTCCACCAGAGTTTAGTATCTCCGATGAGGCGAAACCGTGCAAGCATAGACTGATTTGCTACTCCAGTACTGGCGGCAGAGAAATAATCATCCATCGCCTCAATCCAGCATCCTTCTCAACCTTTGAACCTTCTCCTTTAAAGGAGGGAGGTTGCATTTGCTTGAGCAGGAGCTTCTTCTCCTGGGTATCAGTGTAAAGCACATTGGGAAGTGGAGGGTGATCGTCCTGGCCATCATTGTAAAAACAATTTTAAGATTACAAGATTCATATTTGCACAACGCTTATTTTTGAAGAGTAAAACATTGAAATCATTTTATTTTCAAATATTTACAAGGACGAGTTTTATTACAAAGATCTGAGACTAATATAATTAGTCTTATTTGCCCCATCAAGGGAAATTCCTAAGCTTGACTATGACATAAAGGTAGAGCGGTCCACATAGGTGAAATATGGGGGTTCCGCTGTATTTTCTAAGACTCTAAAAATTGATGGTAAGGGTGGTAGACTCTGGATTGGGGTAGGTCCCAACACAGCTACTCTATCATAGCAGGTAAGATCTGCATCACTTGGTCATACACCCAGCGATCCTGAGGTATGCGAATCCCATCTATAGTCACAGAGGTGTCGGCCCTAGGGGGGGTACTGACGAACCAAAATAAACGGATCATCTTCAACTTTTCAATCCAACGATCCGCTTTAGGTCGGTGGTAAGGTTCCCAATTCGATCTGCTCGGATGAAGAAATATCTCGGCCCATGACTCTAGAAATCTCTACCCCATCCTCTTTCAATACGAGAGAAATGAGGGAGGGACATCTTCTCTAGTATCTGCACCATGGTGTCACGGAACTCGAAATTTGAGGAGTGACTAGCAGTCTCGAAGATGCATTGGAAAACTAGAAACTTCGAGTAGGCATCTTCCTCTTCCTACAATCATTCAAACATCAATTCAACTTGTTTGTTTTAGTAGGATGTTTTTATTAATTAACGTTATGTTAGGAAAAACATTCATTGCAAAACAATCCTTAAATGGCAATTCCTAGGAGCTAAGATCGGCTCTGATACCAATTGTAAGGTTCCCCCCTTCTAAAATAGGAGAAACACTTAAGATACCAATTGTTAGGTTCCCCCTTCTAAAATAGGAGAAACACCTGGAGAAAATTTTCTATTTATCGACACCTTGACCATGTAGAGATTCAAGGATACGATTCATAGGTAAGACCTGGTCCTATCCCGCAGCCAGGGGAAGCATGATCTTCTAAAAGTCAAATCACCCATAGGGTAATTTATCATAAATTGGGCAACTACTAGACTTGATTTCTAGAGGCAATGCTTTTTTCTTCATCCATGCAAGACACAGCCGCCGCCGCTGACCCAGTCTTCTAGAATAGAGTTGCCCAAGAACCTAATTATCTAGCATAGGGCTTTCTCTTAATCTGTTGGAAAGCTACCTGACTAATCGGGTCCACCCGTCTGTAGGATGGTGCCATCGGGGCATTCCATCCTCCCACTTTCCACCCCACTCACGCGTCAATTTGTTTTCTAATTAATCCTACCACACTGTTTGACATAAATAAACATGTTCCTTAATTAAGGCCCTTTTCACAAGGTTTGTTAAAACAGCCTTTTTACACAATACAATCATGCCAAAGATAAGATATATATATATAAAATTTATACGTGAATCAATTCCATACAAGCCAAACCGGCTCTCTTATTCTTTTCCTTTATTCTGTCGATGATCTAGAATTAAGCCTTCCAGCCTCTACATGTTGGGCAAAACCCTACGGGACCATACACCTCATCGTCGGCCGCTGGCAAGGACTCAAGCCGGCTTGTCGCCCTCTCAGGCTCCATCGCTCGATCCTCCCGCCCCCGTGAGAGGGATGTCTGCACACTAGGGTGGGCTTATTCACCGCACTAGCCTGGGCCCTCAGAACTAGGCAGCATCATAATCTCTCGCCTCAATCGGCGAACCTTATTCTCCAAATGGTATGAGGGATACCTTGGGCCATTCCCGGGCTTTGCTAACGACGCCGCCCGGCTACACAAGCACGGAACGGAGTTAGCATTGAAGCCAGGAAAAACTTGCACTCTTTAAAGATAACAATTTCAATGCAATTTATTGAATACAGCATCACACAATTCGTCGTAACTTCATACAATTTTATGTCATTATTTTAAAAGGAAAAGATACACATTTATTAGCACTAATATTTAAAAAAAACTCTTCTTTAAAATATAACCAAGCTAACCTGGCCACCATTTCCTTGAGGAGCTTGAAAAGGACCAAGCTAACCTGGCCACCATTTCCTTGAGGAGCTTGAAAAGGGAGGGTTGGAGCCGCATCGGGAGCATCTTCCCTAATCTCGTTGTTGCGCGCTCCTCTCGAGGCAATATTCTGACATTTCCGATATGGGGCCATCTTGGACGTCATCTTGTAGGGCTCGCTGTTGCGGTCGAAACGCTTCAGTCGGATCTCAATTTTGAGATCGTTCGCTCACCATATGAGCAAAAGACTATAGCGCATGAACCCTTTCTGAAGGCAAAAACCTCTTATTAAAGTCTACACAAATGGGGGGGGAGAATTGTGAGATGTCCTTAAGACAAAAACGTTTTGCTAAAGGGGAGAAGGGCTGAGGGCTGCTGTAAGTCTCCTCACACCAGGGGAGGAAAGAAGAGTTAAGGATGCTGCCTCCTAGCAAGAGGGGGATGGAGGAAAATTGCCTTATCTGAAAAGAGGCAAATGAGGGGGTGTAAGAGGGGTAGCTGCACTACAGCAAGTACATTGCATAGGGGCATACGGCGGTACAACAGGGCATATGCTGCGCAGAAATGCGTGCTGCGTGTGGAGCACCCCGGGGGTTTATATAGCTGTGGGCTACGGGTACAGGCACTGCGTAAAGCAAGGACGAAAGGATGGTGTACCAGCAAAGGTTATGGATCAGTGGCCTGCATGGGTCTAGGAGAAAGGTACGGTGTCGGTTATCAGGGAAACGAGTGATACATATGTACCTTATCTGGTCTGGGGCAGCATGGGTGTCCACGTAGGGGTACGTGTGGACCACACAGTGGGCGGTCGTCCTTTGGTTCTTGTGTGGCCATCGTACGGGCACCCTGGTAAGTGTGTACGGTCTAAATTTTTGGGACGAGGTCCCCAAATTTGGGACGTCCACCTTGATTTGCGTGCCGAACCGCCTCGGGGGCGATTTTTTTTTTGTTCGGGAGGTTCTCTTGGTCGTTGGGGTTCAGACCGTTCATCAATCGGATGCCGGGTCGTGCATTTATTAAGGTTTAAAGGTCATCGCTTTTTAACTGAAATGATTGAAATTTGCGTATAAGCTTGATC